>NW_004567104.1:18511798-18554136 GCF_000260355.1 Condylura cristata | reverse complement strand
TGTGGTATATATATGTGGTATATTGGTATATATGTGGTATATATATATGTGGTATGTATACATATATATGTATATGTGGTTGTGTGTGTGTGGTATATATATATACCACATGACAATAGCAAATTTGTGGTTGCTATTTCAACAATGTTGGTACCAACTGAAGTTTTGTTGCTATTGGCGAGCCCATGATGTAATGGGACTAGAGTTTAACAATGTGCTTTAACATCTTTAATAGTAACCATAAGTTCAATGAAATAATTGGATCAGGATCAACTTTACAGTACTTTTTTAGAAGAGCAATGATATATGTAATTTTCCTTCCACACACACATCAGTACTAGAAAATTTTTTGTCTCTTTGTTTCATTTGAATATAAACTCTGAGGGTAGGATCCTTGCTCTCTAGTTCCCAGTCGAATTCTCAGATCTTTACATAAAAGATATTCAATAAACAGTTGAGTTAGTGAATAAGTGAGTGAATCCAGGACAGGGACTTTTGGCAAGATACGAAGATGCTTCTCTCAGATCGACATGGGAAGCCTATTCAAGCAACTGCAAATCCATTTAAGCAATAATATTAATAATTTATCCATCAGTTTGGGAAGCAAATCTCTTAAAAACTGTGGAGTTAAGAGACTTCTTTTGCCTATTGATACTATAAGAAATGACCAAAAATTTTGCTTCAAATAAGGCAAATCAGTTATTTTATAATTCTGGAGATCATAGTCTAAAATGAAATTCACGGATATAAAATCAAGGTATTTGCAAGATGTTCCTGGAAGCTTTAGAGGAGAATCATTTTCTTGTCTTTTCTGAATCATTTTTCATGACTGCTAGCCTTTCTTGTCTCGTGGCTCCCCTCTACCTCCAGAGGTAGCTTGATGGCTGGTGTGAATTTTCATATAGGGCTTCACTCTGACCTTGACTCTTTGGCTTCTTTCCTCCATGAGAATATACTGGTCTACCCAGAAGATCTAGGGTAATCTTTCCCCATTCAGTTTCATCTGATAGTCTTAATCTCATCTACAACCTTAGTTTAGCTTTTTCAAATAACCTGACTCATTCACTGATATAGGAATGAGAAGGAGGATATCTTTGGCTATGATTCTGCCAACATATATCAATCCAGTAATGTGTGTGTGTGTTAAATAACTAGAATTTGTTCTTAGAGTGCTAATTCTTCATGTATGCTGCTTTTGTTATAATGTGTTCACAAACTCTCCAATTTAAAAATCTGCTCCATTTTTGCTAGAGCCCAACACTATGTTATCATGCTAGTGATTAATACTTCCGTCTCCTTAGAAAATTGATGGGATAGGTCCTTCTGTCTTCTAACTCTTCTCTTGATCACTGTGGTTCCTTATGAGCAGCAAGACTAGCTCTTTAAGCATATCTTTAAGGTTGGTGTCCAGGAATGTAGTTTTTACCGATATGATGGTTTCTGGCTAAGGGCACTTGATACCCTCTTGCTTCCACTCTCTTGACTGTTTCCTCTTTATAGTGTTTGTTCTGCCCCTTCAGTGTGAAGGCTATTCTTCTTTGTTAGTTCAGTCTATAGGCAAATAGAAGTGATTCTTGATAACAAAGCAAGAAGATTCCCCAAGGAAGGGGCTAACATTAAACAGTCCGGCCTCCTCACTTTTTGTTTCTCCCCAGAGTTTATGGACACACTTACCCATTCTATTCACTTTCATTTCATATTTCTCTGCTTTATTTTTCTTTCTTGAGAGCAATTTTATACTGATATAGCTTTTTTTTTTAACTTTGACTCATTCTGGGGTAGTTTCATTTGAATAACTTCTGTTTTAGGTTTTCTGTTTTGCACAGTTAGTATTTATAAATCATTCACCTTAAACCTAGGAAAGAGAATATTTACTCTCACAAGCAAGAAATGGCCCATGCATGACTAGGAATTGAGTCCTTTTGTTCCCAAGACTTGTCCATAGCACTGACTGGCCAGCTTACCCACCGCTGTACCTTGCTTCTTCCATCTTTCCTATGAATTTTTTAAAATATAAACTCATCAGAGAGCCGCCTTGGCAGTCACAAAAGCTTCTTTAGATGTTCCTACCTTTATTCACATGGGAATTATTCATGAATGTATGATCAGAATTACATTTTCAGAGCCCTGTACCTCCTTTGAGCTACGATCCCTTTTAATGTCCTTGTTCATAAAATGATGCGATTTCTTGGAGTTGTTTCTTTGATTTAGGGGGGAAGATCATTCTGAATGTGTAAAGAATATATTTGACTTTGCTCAGTCTTCTCTTTGACCATTTTTAACTCTAAAAAAATGTATTTTCTCATATATTCTCTATTCTACACAAACATCACCTTGTCAATGAAAATTAAGTTTAGAATAGCGATAGCCTCAACCTTCTGGAAAATCAAGTTGATGATAATGTCAAGCAAGATAATTATTTATATGATTTATTGATTTTAGCACATGAAAACTTCCTGCCAATGACTCAGTGATACATATTTCGTTGATTACTTAGGTGACCTCTCTGAATCTCACCTTCTGCAGCACTTACAAAATGAGGACTATCCCTACCTTCTCTGTTTTTGGTAAGGTTTCTATGGAAGACCAAATGAAAAAATTATGAAAATAGCTTTGAAAGGGAAAATAAATAAAATGAAGTTCTTAGATGTTCTACTAAGGTCCAAATTACATGAAGAAGAACTGACAAATAATAAACCTCGGCTGTTTGACTGAGCAAAGGTAACAAAACTGAATCCAGAGGTAAGAAAATATCTGACTTAACTCATATGTGCAGGCCTGTTCTTTGTAGTCATCCATACTATTGTCTTTTGTGAGTCTTACTATTCAAAACGAGGAAGGAGAATTTGGAGAATAAAAATGCAAATGTTGGGAAGTGAAACCTGTACAGAAAAGCAAAATTAGTTGATGAGCTTCAGCTAGGGAAAGAAATGTTTAAGATGTGATCTGTTCACTCAAGAGTTAATACTTGCTGTTTGTTAAGAGTGTAGGACTTTATGGGAAGTATAAAAATGTAAAAGACATACTCCTGGCCTTCAATGAGCTTTTAATGGAATAAATACTGATTTATAAATTCCAAACATTTAGTCAGAAAAAGGTTTCAAGTTTCAACTAAAGGGCAATGAACTTGCTGAATGTGGAATGTAAAAATAAAAATGTGGTTTTGTTCAACTTATAGTCTTACACACATAAATAACTTGATATAATGTAAAGATTTTTATACCTGTTAGGGTGGGCTAGGATCTGCAGCCATAGCAAACTATCTTGGGACTTCAGTTACACAAAACAACTATTTATTTGCTTAATATGTGGGATGTCACAGTCAAACCACGTTCCAGGAAAAGGAGTCTCCTATCCCCATGTTTGCTGGGACACAGTGTGGCTAGGACCCACATTAATATGTCCACCATCCAGGAACAGAATGTGATATGAAGTCTCCAAGGTTTCTAAGTCAGAGTTTTAGGTTGGCCTATAGCTAAAGGTGATGCAATGTTTGGAAATAGCCCTCTTTCTCTTACTTTTCTCAAACATCTCCTTTTATCTTGCCATGTATTTAACCGGACTCTTAGGAAGGTACTCAGTCACCTCCTGCATGCTACTGCATTTGCTTAGCACGGACTCCTGGCCCCAACTGCCACTACCACCTAACAAATCTAGTTCTGAGGTAGATTATTAGGTATAAACTGGATGCAGTGAAGTACTTCTTATTAAGAAAACCAGAAGAGTAGTATTTTTGTTGTTTGTTGTTAACTGTTTATTTTTTATTTTATTATTTTTTTTAAGATTTATTTATTCATACAGAACTGGGGTACAGGCCAGAGATGTGGAGGGTGAGATGAGACAGAGTGGGGAGCAGAACATGCAGATCGAGGAAGTACACTGCTGAGGGGAGCAGTGGGCGGGTCAGGAGAGGTTTGCCCCGCCATGTGGTCACCTCCCGGGCAGGGGTGGATCGAATTCATGCGGAAGTGAGTTAAGCTTCTTGGTGCTGTGCTTTAACCCGCTGTGCCACCAGGGAGGGCCGTTAGCTATTTTTATATTTTTAAATAATATAATAGTTAACTTTTACATCATTTTGTGCCTTTTCCATCTCAGTTGTAATCCCTATGGGAGAGTAGTATTTAATTTATCTGTAAAGTTTCAGTATAAGTTAACTTGAACAGCATTCACCTAACATATCTAGATTGGCCTGAGCTGAGTACCAGGCACTGTTCTGGGCACCAGAGAATCAACACCAACCTGTTCTCTGCCCTCATGGAATCTAGTGGAGAGGTAGGTATTAATCTAATAATTATACAATGAATAATCAAAACTTCAGTAAGTACTAGGAAGGAAAAAATAGTGTTGTGAGTATGTGTATAGTGGTCCTGAAAGTTTTTTTCAGGCAAATAGCATTTGAGATGAAATGTAAAGAATGAGTTGTTATCTGAGGATAGGAGATGAAGTGATGAATCAAGTCAATTGGTTCTAGCAGCATAATTGCTAGTTATGAGTCATATGTAACAAGAAAACTTAAAAAATTTAAAATTTAAACTTAGTTCTGAAGCAAAAATATCTTCAATACTGACATGATAAAAAATAAATATAACATTGGCTTTTATGTTTGCTTTGCTTTATTTTTCCTGACATCCCAATCTGTTGTATTCTACACACACACACATACACACACACATATACACACACATGCACATATATATGTGATGTATTTTATATATAGTCACCTTCATAACTTGACAGATGGGAGGGACCTTACAGTCATTCTAAATGCAGACAAAGGGCCGTTGGTTCTGCTCTGCATGATGGTTTGTGAAGACAGAATATCACATGCTTCCATTGATGATTATATAGTTCTATCCATCTGTCTGCCACTGGAGGTTGGGAGATGGAGATACAGCTCCCACTGTCCCCATAAACAAAAGTCGACCATGCTGTCACCAGTCAGACACGCCAGCTAATTGGAGCTGTCGACAGACACAATATTCTGTGTCAACAGCTCTAGTAACAGTTTGAAACAGCAATGATATGTTGGTTGATGGTGAGGATGACACATGTGTCTCTAATAGCATGCTAGAAATCTGACATAACTAGAAAAGAATTACTAAAATGTGATTCCTGGCCTAGGGTATTCCTGTTCATACTTAGACTCTCTGCAGAGGTTGGGTGGGGGTAGCAGGGCGGTTGTAACACATCTTTCTCAGTATCATTTCACAAGCTGACAGCTTAATTTGATACTCACAATGTATAACTTTAAAATTAATCTTGCCAAAAAGATTTGTTTCAACAAGCCACCATATCTTAAACACTTGGGGGAAATTAATAAGCAAAGAAAGTAGTTATATAGATTTCAAAGTTGAGACCAAAATTAAAAAGAGACATTTTGTGAGTTTATCATTTCTGTAACTAATGACTTATAATAAAAGTGAATTTTGTAGAGCTAATTATATAGATATGCTCATTGATGAGACTTACTTTTAACTTCAATATTTGGTAGACAAGATAAGCCCTAAATAGAAACTAAATAGAAACATTTTTGACAAGGCTTTGGAACATGAACGTATATTGTACATGAATCTTTGTGTAAATTGTACCTACTAGAAAAGCCTTACTTTACTCATCATTGTATCATTGAAATTCATCTTTAATTCTAATAAATTGTTTTTTAAATAAATTAACCACTTGAACATCTGAGCTTGAATTTTAGCAAAGTCATGTATGAGTTTGGGCAAGTTAATTAACCACACTGGGCCCCATTTTTCTCATTTATAAAATGGAGATAATAATATCACCTATTTGTGGGGTTTTAAAGATTAAATGGGCTATTACATGCTAAATGTCTATTAAATCACATAATATTGCCAATAAACATTTGATATTGTTATTTTTATGACTGTTACTGACAACAATTTATTTTGAAGAGAAACTTCAGTGATTAATGAAAACAAGGAAGTTAAAAAACAGTTTAGGGCAACCCACTCAGGACCACTTTCATCTCACAAAATTTTCCTGTCCTTCTCATCTGCCAATAAATTTCTTGTTTTTCTGCTCAAGGGGAAGAAAAGTTCAAATGCCAGAGAACAAAGACTTGAGGGTGGAACAAACCTGGCTATAAATCTTTATTCAGATATTTTACCAGGCTTTGTGACATTGAGCAAGACACTTAACCTCTCTGAACGTTTTCCCTCATCTATTACAGAGCTAATGATATTTTGAGGGTTTAAAGTAATGACTTTAAAGTACCCAACACATGTTAAATATTCCATAGGTTATAGCAAGAATTATTATTACTAGCTTGAATTATAGAGCACTTTTACTTTCAGACTAATTGTTTTATCCTCTTATTAGTTCTATGTAGTAAAATACGATGACAAATTCAGCAAGGAAAAAATGGGGTTCAGGGTAGAGTTTTCAGATTATAGAATTGCTGAGAAAGGTTAAGTTGTCATCTTTACCAGATGACCAGACAACTGAAGGTCTATTGGATTTTCCATTCAGAACCTCTATTTTATGTCCTCACAGTCCTCTATCCCTCATATTTAGAATAGGTGTTAATCACTGATTACAACATTAATTGCTATATGCATACAATATTAATTACCTATGCATATATTAATTGATCCATTTCTTGACTCATTATCAATATGAGTAAATTGAGCAGCAATATTTATTTCACCACCACCAAAAACTACAATGCAAATGCACACGCACATCAGATTAAAATCACTTTGCTCTTTGTAGATATGAGGGAGACAAAAATCATTCTCAGATAAACATGTAAAATACTTTTACCGAAAGTATACCACAAAGGAGAAGTTTGTGTAAAATGTATACCTTTTTCCCTGTCCCTAATGATCCCAACCCACATGTGTGTGAGTGTGTATATAAAATCTCTTAATGTTACCAACTACAAATAATAAAATAACCCTATGAAACATTTTCTGCATGTCACATTCACTTCCTAACATAAAATATTTAACCTTCACATCCAATGTCCAAGAAGGTAATGAGGCTTTGATCTTAGATAGGTTATATAACCACCTCAGCTGTGACTATACAATCTGCTTTCTGGAATTAACTGAGTGCCATTTTGAAAACATGGACCTTTTCAATGGGGAAATAATGTTTCAGCCTTGGCTTCTTCATTACTGTGCCAGCTTACTTAAGTCTGCCAGTTCAGCTTTTGCCTCCCAGTGTATCTACTCTTAACTCCCTCTGGTGCAGTCACTGACCCCATCCTTTATATCTCCCACCTCTGGGCCTTTATTCATGGTTAAGTATGGCATACTGATTCTTTCATGCCTCAAAATGAGAATGGGCATGAAATCCATCCAATCTTTAATTTTGCCTTTTGCATTGGCTCCCTTTCAGAAAGGTTCCTCTAGTTCCTGTTATACCTGTCTCAATCTGTAGATAAATCTCTCCTTCTTTTGAGTTCTATATAATGTGCCATTTATTATTTTCTTCTATACTTAAAAAAATATTTATTCATTTATTCATTTATGCATACAATAACTGGGGTACAAGCCAGAGTGCGGGGGGTGAAAGGATTCACCAGAGACAGAGTGGTGAACAGAATAGGCAGACTGACTAAAATACACTGCTAAGGGGAGCAGCACACTGGACAGGAGAGATCTGTGCTTTGTGGGTCAGCTCCAGGCCTGTTGGAAATCCAGCAGGGGACAGAACTGGCAGTGTGGTAGCTACTGATAGCTTTGTAGTGTTATGCGTTAATCCTTTGCACCACCAGGGAGGGCCCTTCTATACATTTTCATTAGTTATGCACAAGTCTTATTTTTTACTCTGTTGTCGCAACTATGATAGCAAGATGCAGGCCAGATTTGCTTCTGTTTTCTACCAGAGCTTAGTTCATAGTAGATGTTCTCTACATATGTCTTGGTTACTTGAATGAATAAACAAACATGTTCCCCTCATTCCTGCTCACTTCAGATAATTAAAATGTGTATGCTTAAATGGACAAAACTAAAACCATACAACATACCCAGGAGAAGGAAAGGATTGTGATGACATGGTGGCAATTAAAATGATGAGGTTTCAGATACATTTAAAAAATATATATTCATTACATTATCCTTCATTTTTGTACAATGTATGATTCTCTGAAATTTCCACCACCAATTCACCACTGCCATCAAATCAACACATTTTCTTTTCTAGGCCCTGTATATATTTGTGGCAATGAATGTGCCATAATTAAACATTCATAAAACAATCGTTAAAACATATTAAAACAATGAATATTTTCATAACATTAAAACATTATTAACCAATTCCATTATTAAAACAACCAGAGTATTTGAACTTGAAATTCATCATAAAAGCATCTTCTTTGTATGATCATTGACTCATTTATATCTGTGATATCATCCCTGATTCCTCAAATAAGAGTAAATATGCATTAGCTTTGATAAATCATCAAGTATAGATGTTCTTATTTTATGATTCATATGTAATTACTTTCTACACATAAACTCTTGGTAAAGAATTAATGCAAGATAAATGATTTCTCAGGTGAGGAGACGGAGGTGCAGTCACACCTCTAAGAGATGCCATTCAAGACAGCACAGCAAAAATGATGGTCTGCAGCATTGTGCAGGATACAAATTGCACAGCTGCATGAAATTTTCTGAGTGGAGAAACCTCAGAAAAACAATTTTGGTCCACAGAATATAAAATATTCTCATTTACATATCAAGGAAAAAGAAGAAAGCAGGTTTGTAATTGTGCTTAAGAAATGTCCCGATAATTTAAAAATGCTTCTTCCTATAGTTGATTATAACACACTGTAAATATTGCAGGAAATACAGTCAGTTCAATAGAACATAATTATTCTCTCAGAGGTCATCACTCTGTTAATGTTAATCTTTTTTTGTATTTCCTCTGGGTCCATTATATATACATATGAAAATATTTATCTTCATATTTGAACATACCCCTCCAAAAATAACATTTCTCAAATTTGCTTATTAGATAGAGGAACCGAAAGAATTTGTCTAAAATATAAAACTTTCAGAATTCTCAAAAAAAGAACCAATTCAGAAAGTCTAAGATAGGCCCAAGATTTGGTACTTGCAACAGCTACTCCATACTCAGTGATTTATACATGCACAGAAGTCTGAGAAACACTGATTTAATAGTATTCAGGTGATTTCTGGAAGGCAGCTATGCTCAACACTCTACCAATGCTTTAGGTGATTTCTGAACAGAGAAAAACAGTTTAACTTAATTTCCCCAACTTTCTCAGCTATTTTTATTAAAGGCAGAAATATTACAAAAGTGGAAATTGAATGCACTGGAAATCAAGGAAGTGGTTCCATTGGCCCATTACCTTAAAATCCCAGCCCTGACTTCAAGGTAGAATTCTCTAGTGATCTAGACATTCTCCAGGAGAAATGAAGGGTGAGGATAGTTACATCACTTGATATCAGACTCCAGAGAGCCTACAGGGGTTCTCTGAGCAAAAGCAGCCTCCTTCAGTCAGGAGATAGCCATATGTGATGTCTGCTGGTAACTGGACATATGCTATTGTTTGCTCATAGAAGCATTCTAGTTTGAACAATAAATTATATGGGCTCTAATATGTAGGATTCTCTCCATCCCCATTCTCTGATTCATATTTCAGAAATGGAGCTTAATTCTTATCAGTTTCTTCTCAAGAAAGATAAGGAGGTCTAACATCTAATTGAAGTAGAGATCTTACTAATAAATCAACTCTTATATAGAGTAATAATATTTAATAAGATTGAGACAAGATCATTTTCATGGCGAGTTTTTGCTGTTCAGTTAAAGGTTATTATTTTGCCCTTTTTTCTCAAAGCACTTGCAGTTCATAAACTGTGTAAGATGTGCTCATTTTTTCTTTATTCCCAGTATGGTAAGTCACATCTCAAGAAACCTTTAAATATTCTGCATTAGAAACTTGTGCAATGAATCTAATTGTTATAAAAAAAATCCCATTAATATATTCCTGTTACAAACAATTAGCTTTCTAATTTTCATCTTAATAAATATTGTGACTAATATCTCCATTCATGGATCTTTAGTCATTATTTCTTCAGGACAAAATGCTAAAAGTTAATTATGATGTTTTAAAGTAACTTTCCCTCCTCAAAAAAATCCTTTTTGAAGTTAATGATCGTTAAGGATTCAGTGCAAAAATAATTAGAGTAACCTGCAAAACTTAGGTGTTAAAAATTCATTCTCTCATTGGCTGTGCTTTCGGCAGTATGACTGAAATAAATGTGGTTTGGGGTGTTCCTACTAAAATCTGGACAACAGTAAGATCAGCCTTGCCTTTAGAGCAACTGCAAAGTGAGTTGCTCTCTGGTCCTGAGTCACATGCCCGAGAGAGCTGTTCCTTCCCTCTGCTTTATCAGATAAACATGGTTGGATCTGACTTACCTGGAGATTTGTCACTCAACCATCACCTTGCTGAGTGCAGAGCAGTTTCTGTAAACTGCCACAGCAAAACTGAAATGATATGTCACCTGGCATCAGAGGGATTAGTTAAATATAATGAGTGTAATTGAAACATGGTACTTATGCAACCAGCTAGAGAGAAAGATATGCTTTCAAATAGTTTAAATCACCAATATTACAATACTAATGAGATCAGTTATTCATTCACTATTCACTCTTCTTCAACAAATACTGAGTACCATCTATTATCAGAGACTGTTCAAAACAATGGACAGAGTAATGAACAAAACAAAAATTATTGTCTTCCTGTATTTTAGGTAAGATAGTTTATAAATAAGTATTAAAGATTTCAGTGATAATTGTAAAAGAAGAAAAAAATTAAGTAGAGCGAGACTATGACAGCTGAGAGTTGAAATTTTAGTTAGGGTTCCCAAGGAAAATTTCACTGAAAAAATTAACTTTTGAGTAAACCTGAAGGAAATAAATCTAGCATTGAGACTATTGAGGGAAAGTGATTTCAGAAAGCCATTATAGAAAGAACAAAGATCCTGGGACAGGATAGTGCCTGGGAAGTTCAAAGAATTGCCAGGCCAGTGTGGCACAAGGAGACAAGGTCTAAGAGGTGGCAGAGACAAATCTGTTGATCATCAGAAAGATTTTGGTCTTTCCTTTGAATGAAATGGAGAACTACTACAGGATTTTGAGTGACGGAGTTACATGATTTGAATGATGCAATTCAAATTATACAATTACTTTCTTCTTAGAGAATAGATTTTTGATGGGTACCCCATCAAAAAGGGAGATCTGAAAGTGAGTGGCCGAAGCAGAGAAACAAATTGGAAGGTTATTCACAAAAAGCAGGTGAGAGATGATAGTAATTTATATAAAATGGTCACAGTGGCAGAGGTGAAAAGTGCAGGAGTGTTGGAACTCTTTTGCCAAGAGAATTTGCTGACAGATTAGATATGGGGTGGGAGGGAAAAACAGGAGTAAAGGATGACACTGAAGATTTATATCTTGAACTGCTAGAATGGGGTTGATATTGGATGAAATGAAAGCCGTAGGAGGCAGTTTGCAAGTAAGGAGCAGAACCCCCCTATATAACAGTTTTGTGAGTCATGGTGAAACTTTACTTTCTTTCTACTTGAAATTTCTACATTGAAGTCTTAGAATTCAAACAGTTATTGGTAAAAATATTCTAGTGCAATGACTTATATAAGCCAGTCTATAAGTGCAAAAAAAGGAATCATTTTTAAATGCACACATCACCTTAAGAAGTATAGAAATATGCATTCATCCACATATATGTACACATTAAGGGAACTATAGATCTTAAGTAGTATACTAAAAAATTGCAATGTATATATATACTGGGCTACATTGCAAAATTACAAGCACCACGGAGGCAGTTCTGATTGCTTTCACAAAAAGCCAAAATCTATTGATTGTTTCAGAACCAATAAATCAAGCAGCTCAATGGTTAAGGACAAGCTATGTAAAACAGGTGTACCCTCCTAGAGAAATATACAGCCTTGGCTCATCCAGTAAAAATAACTGAATATCTCACTGATTGGGAAAAAAAAATTCGCAAATAAAACTAGCAATAAAGGATTGATCACAAAGATATATAAACAACAGATGAAACTCAACAAAGATAAACAACTCCATCAAATAATGGGCAGAAGAGCTAAAAAGAGACACTTTTCCACAGAGGAAGTGCAGATGGCCAACAAGCATATGAAAAATTGTTCAACATCACTCGTAATAAGAGAGATGAAAATTAAAACCACAATGAGATACCACCTCACCCCAGTGAGAATGGCACATCTTAAAACAACTAGCAACAACAAATACTGGTGAGGATGAGGAGAAAAAGGAACTCTCCTGCACTGCTGGTGGGAATACAAACTAGTACAACCACTATGGATAACTGGAGGTTTCTCAAACTGCTAAAAATGGAGCTTCCATATGACCCAGCAATCCCACTCCTAGGTATCTACCCCAAAGTCACAAAAACACTGATTCAAAAAGACACCTGCACCCCCATGTGTATTGCTGCTTTGTTTACAATTGGAAAGATATGGAAATAACCCAAATGCCCAAAAGTAGATGACTGGATTAAAAAGACGTGGTACATATACACAATGGAATATTACTCAGCAACCAAAAAAAGAAACACATGTCTTTTGTAGCAACATGGATGGAGCTGGAAAAGACCATGCTTAGTGAAATAAGTCAGAAAGAAAAGGAAAAATACCAGATGGTTTCTCTCATAGCAGGAATATAATGGAACAGGTGAGAAAATAATGATAATGATGAACAGCTATATATCAGAGACATTTTGTGGGGGTGGAGTGGGGAATGGGATCAAAAACAGTGGGGGAAGGGAAGTGCATTGGACTATGGTGATGGCACACAGGTGATTTGGTGATGGGAAGCCCACGGGAACTACAACTGAGATGGAAAAAGGCATAAAATGATGTAAAAATAAACTATTATATTATTAAAAAAATAACTCTGAATTGGGGTTGGGTATGTAAATTGTATGCATAAAGAAGAAAAATAATTAAAAGAATAGGAAATTTAAAAAAACATAAGATATCAGAATTCTGTGGTATGTTTCATGGTAAATTTACCAATCATTTTTTCAACTTGTTGCCATTTCTTAAGATGTTTTAACTGATTGATTAAATTTTTAAAAAAGATTTATTTATACATACATACATACAGAACTGGGGTACAGGCCAGAGGTACAGGGCAGTGAGAGGATTCACCAGAGACAGAGTGTGGAGCAGAACAGGCAGACTGACGGAAATACACTGCTGAGGGGAGCAGTGGGCAGGGCAGGAGAGGTCTGCAGCACCCTGTGGATCACTTCCCTGGCTTTGGATCCACATGGCTGGGGGTACTTTAACCCATTGTGCCACCAGGGAGAGCCCAATCTTTCAACTTTGTAAGGGATGATGAGATACTCAGATCTTGTTTGTTAGCAACTCTAAGTGCAGAAACTTCTTGATTTTCTGATATCCTACTTATTTTATGAATTCAGCTTGGAGGTCTTCATTCTTTCAACATCAATAGTCTATAACAAACACAATGTCATTTGGCATCTGGTATATTACTTTCAGAATAGCTTTGATTTTACATGGCCATCTACCTCTCAGAAATGAAAAGGGACTGTTTTTGGATTACCAAGGTTACCTTAATTTTTTCAATGTTAAATGTTTCGGAATGCATGACATTTATAAAGTCAATAAACTGCAGCCTGTATAATACTGTTGCCTTTCCAGAATAATCCAAACCGAGGGTATCAGTGTGGAAGAACTGAAATGAAGACAGTTTGGCCAGTATGGAAGTCAGGTTTGACAGTCAGTTCCCCATTTCCAGAGGCAAATAAGTGTTTCACATCGAAATGCTTTCTTCCAGTGGCTTTCGAACTTCTCTTCCCAGGGAATCCAGCTAGAAGACTCCTGATTTGGAGTGTTGATCCAAATGAGAAAACATGGATAGATGTTTCTCCAGGAGGAAAGCCCTCCACATCTGCTCAGTTTAAATCTCCACTCAGTTCTCAAATATTCTTGTGGTTTTCATTCAATTGTTTGTAAGAAGTAAATGTATAATTAGAGATCATATTTTAAATCTAAAGGTTAATAAATGGAATATGACAAGCTATAAATAGAGTGAGCATTTCTCTCCATCTACAAGCCTCGCTGAGTAAACTAAAGCACATATTAACATGGAAAGGGTTAGATGTGCATTTTTAGCACAACTCTTCATTCATGATGACAGAAGATCTGAGCAGATTCCAGCTAAATGATTTTCTCCCTGGAGTTGTGCAGCAGGTTCCAGAAGGCCCCAGGAGGAATCAGTATAAACACTGTGACCGTTATTTACTCTAACAGGGACTCCAGCAGCTGGGCTGTTTGCATGATATGCAAATGGGCACATCATTCAAGGAAGAAAGGATGAATGCTCTGGCACTTGCAGGGCAAACATTAACTGCTATGGGAAAAGGGCCAGCAAAAGAGAAACCAGACAGAAGCAAGTGGGTGGTGAGGGGCAGGAGAAGAAGCATCTTCCAAAGAGGCAAAATGCAGGAGGCAGACACTGCTTGCTGGGAACCGAGCAGCACTCACTCAGCTCAGTAAACAACAGATGGGTGTGTGCTGCAGCCCAATCTTCTGCAGAGACAGTGAGTTTCCTCTCTCCCCAATGAACTGTTCAGGATTGCGTTCACAAAACACTTTCTATGAGGAAGTTTATTGAGAGGTACAGAGGGCAGATAGTACATAAAACAGCAAAGATTCAGGGGGCTATAAAGGGTTTGGATGAGAGGAATCAAGTGGGCTTTGTAGGAGTTTCAGTTCTACAATTTAACACCTATGGATTTTGAGCAACTCCATCTGTTTTCTTACCTGTGAAATGGGCATGATACTATTTCATACAAGGAAAATTAGAAGAGTTAATAGATCTTTAAGTAAACTCCCTCCTGCCAACATGGCATTAACTGATTAACATTAGAGCTGGAGCTTAAATTATTCAGGTTTTTTGACTTCTAAATACAGCTCTTCCTGGGACATCTGTAGATTACGAGGGTCCCAAAGTAAACATATGGTCATTCTATTTCTCAAAGACTGCTTGATTCACAAACAAGCAATGTTTTCAAAGAACACAACTTCCATAGTAAAACACCTGCAGGCAAAACCCTACTCCTCCCCCCCCCCCACTAATACTCCTGTTTAAAAAAAACCTGGTAGAAGCTTACAAACTTCCTATCCACTTGGTGCTTTAATAAACTCAAGAGTATCGGTAGAATGAGCATCTCTGTCACTGACACAACATGAGCACCTCTTCCTCTCCTCTCCACTCAGGAAAAAACCCTGCTGAGCTGTGAATTTGTATCTCCTTGTTTATCTTTAAACTTTTACCGTGTGTGTGTGTGTGTGTGTGTGTGTGTGTGTGTGTGTGTGTGTGTGTGATATGTATATAATATACAGGCATATTTATACACATACATATATTAGGAACTGCTTATTTACATTTTTGAACTTTTATACTCTTACTTATTGTGTTTGGCCATTAATTTCATATTTCCTCATCTATGATGATTGATGTATTCATAATTTCTTACAGCTTTATCATATTTTTTACTTTATTATGTTGGAGGTTACATAGTCATACATATACAAATTTTAAAGTATTGTATTTTCCTGGTTAACTAAATATACCAGCATAATGAAGTTTTCTCTTAATCTCAAGTGGACCTTTGCCTTTGATTTAAAGATAATTTTGCTAGACATTACTATATTTTGCCTCATTTTCTCATTTTTGGTTAAAATTTGCAGGGAGTTTCATTTTTAATCTCTTCACTTTCAACTTTTCTGTACATCAGTACTTTATAGATCTAGTATATACCATATAGCTGGGTTTTGTTTTTTTAAAAAACTATTTAACTATCTATATAAATTGGCATATTTCATTTATATTGCTAAGATAGTTGGGTTTATTTAGAGTTTATTTATTTCTTCATTTGTTCCTTTCATTTGACCTTGTGTTTATGTTCTTTTTTCCCCTTCTTGATTTTTAAGTATTTTCTCTTTCCATTTTTGCCATTCCTAATTTAGATGTGAATGTGTGTGTGTATTCACACATATGTATATATTTTTTAAAGATGTATTTATTTATGCATACAGAACTGGGGTACAAACCAGAGGTGCAGGGGCAGTGAGAGGATTCACCAGAGACAGAAAGGGAGCAGACAGGCAGATAGACCAAGCATACTGCTGAGGGGAGCAGTGGGAAGCACAGAAGTAGTCAGCTCCTTGGCCAGGGATGGTACTCATGCTGAAGCAGCTGCAGCTAGCTTTGCAGTACTGCAGTTTAACCCATTGTGCCACCAGGGAGGGCCCTAAATATATTTTATATCTCTATTTTTTCTTTTTTTTTAAAGATTTATTTATTCATGTAGAACTGGGGCTATATCATTTTAGTGATTACATTAATTTAAACATGCATCTTTACCTTATAAAATTCTATATTTAAAAATATTGTGCTTCTTTTATTCTATAAGTGATTAAATAAACTATTATTATGTGCAGACTTCAAACTATAAAGCATAGGATATTAATTTCAATAACTTTTGAACTTATACAACTTATACGTTCTTATCCAATATTTCACCTCGACCTTTACTTTCATAAACTGATCATTTTTGCTTGACATACTTGGTGTTCACTTAAATTTACTTATATACTACCTTTTAAACTTCCTTATCGCATCTCATACTTCACACCTGGAATCACTTTCCTCTTGCCTGAGTACATTTATTAGATGGGAAACTCATGTGACATAAGTTTTTCTGTAGTTTACTTTTTTCATCCTTGTTTCTGAAAAACAATTTTGTGGTGCATATAATCCTAGGTTGTTTTTTTTTTTATTTCCTTGACAATATTATTCCACTATTTTCAGGTTTCCATTGGCACTGTTGAATAATTGGTTGCCAATATAGTTCTCATATTTTCATATAAATCCTCTTTTGTGACTAGCTACTCATGGGATCCTCTTTTTGTCTTTATTGTCTGATAGTTTCCTTAGTATTACTAGTTATCATTCTTAAAATTTTCTGGACATATCACATCTAAGAAATATGTTTCTCCAAAACTAATGAAAGCAAGTTTAGATTATAAGAACAAAATAGTAGCAACTAGAAGGAAAGAGGAACAGAGGTTGTAAATCAGGAAAAATAGACCAGGTATGCTGAAGGATGAAAACTAGATCTTTAGTGGTAAACAATGTAGCATGCACAGATGTCAACTTATAATGTTTTCTACCTGAGGCTTATATAATAAACTAATTATATCAATATAATTATAAACTAATGTTATATCAATTTTTAAAAAAATGTGTTTAGCATAATCTCTGAAAATTTTCTGAAAAAAATAGAAAAAATTCATTTCTTCATGTATTACCTCTCTCATACACTCTTCTGAAACTCTAACTACATGTTTCTTTGTTGTGATAGCTCTCTGTGCTGACTTCTACATAATTTCATTGAATCTTTCTTTCTGTTCATTATTGGGTTTTCAGCTATATCTAATCTATTTTAATCCTATCATTGAGTCTATCGTTTTAATTATCATAGCTAATTCCTTTCAAATGTTTACAATTTTTTGTTCCTTGCACTTTAGCCTTAATCATATCCTCTTCCTTTATTCCTTCAAATATGCACACATTTATTTTACAGTTGTGTCAATGATTCCAATCAATCCCAAATTTTTTGCTAGTTGACCCTGTTGACTATAGTTAATGATATCTCATTTTCATAGATATTTGATTTTTGACTATGAGTTCATATTTTTCAGAAGTTCCTCTAAGGGAATTATTTGGCTCTCTGTCATAGATGAATTTTTCCAGAGACTGTTTGCTAGTCATAGGCAGATGGACATGGCTCATCTAATATCCCTTTAAACCTAAATACCATTTTTAGCCAACCCAGTTATTTTTTTTTTTTTTTTTTTTTTTTTTTTTTGTAAATAACTTAAGTGGTACTCATTGGTAGTTTGCTTTCTTTTCTTCCCAGCACCAGCACTTAAATTGTTTTTCTTACTTCCTTTAGAGAATTCAGGCTTATCTATTTTTACCCTTACTACAACCCTTCAAGTTTTAGCTTATGTCAGAGTTCTCCTAATTAAATCCGCCTGTACACAATGTACAACTGAAACTCAAAATTATTGAGCTTCAATCATCTTTCATGTATTGAGCTTGCTTGTGGGTTCCTACCTTCACTTAGTGTTTGACTTCTTGGGAACCCTTATCTTCTTAAAGTTTACCAGCATCTTTAAACACATGCTGGTAATTTCTATGTAGAATTTATATAGTTTCAACTGTTATACTTGGAATTCATAGTGAATTTCCACGTAGGAAATATAGCTGTCCTTCAGCACTTTAAAACAAGTCAGACTCTTTTCCTTAATTCTTGATGCCTGAAATGTTCTTAAATCTAAATATATCAAAATATGCTAGAATGGTATAATATTCCCAAATTTATAGAGCATTCCATATTTAATACACAGACACTTCAATGTTGCAAAATTCTAACAAGCTTTGAACCTCTGGCACAAAAGCTTGCAAAAGGTTTTACTACCATTTTGTCCTTTAATTTCTTGAACAAATGAGCCCTTTACCTACTAATAAAAAGTAAGTAGATGCCTGAAATTGGTGTTGACTTTCTAAGTTGTAGGCTTCCAAATTAGATGTATATACCTCACAGGATGTATATACCTCACAGGATGATCCACTATAGGTGACAGGCAACTGTTAGAATTTTCAATAACAATATTTTTTCCAAGAAATAAAAATATAATTAATATTAACTAATATTTAGTACACATACTGATACTGGCATTCTTGGCTTACATGTCCTGGGGGAAGAAGAGACAGTTTATATCATGAAGAGATTGCACCCTTTTTCTTTTCCTTTTTATATACTGCAATCTAAGTTATTTCTTAGTTTCAAGAGACAAGGGTTGCTTATTTTTTTTAAACAAAGAAATGTATTTCATTATCTCAATATCAGCACTAATATGTTGTTTCACAACATTGTGTTATCTTGCCCTGAAATCTCAAAACATTTTTTGTCTGTCAATTGATAATAAAACAAGTATGTATACTTCAATCACTATATGTTATATATAAAATATGAGCAAATGCATGATATAAAGAATAGTATTAAAATAATTTAGTAGTAGAAGGACCACTACTTCATGACTATGCATATTCCTGGGGTACTTAGCCTACTTGAGCAGAAACTGGTATGTTTATCTTTAGAGACTTGAAGAGAATTTTCTGGCTTATTTTAACTTTCACTGCCTGGGGGCAAATAACCATAATCAAAAAACATAAATAGAATGAATTAAGAGGAACTTACTAAGAACATACAGAAAAGCTGAATAGTAGCAGAGTACATAATGTTAACCCAAAGAACAATCCCAAACTCTCCTAGAAGAAGTGGATTTTAAAGGACATCCACTGATCTGTTTCTTAATTCCTCCCACTTTCGCCCACCAAATGCTCTTTCAATTATTTTTCACTGCTATAGGGAAATTCTCCTCCTAAGTGTTCAACATTATGAAACCAAAGGCGCAGAGGGTTAAAGCACAGCACTAAGAAGCTTAAGCCACTTCTGCATGAGTTGGATCCCCGCCTGCCCCGGAGGTGACCACATGGCGCGGCAGACCTCTCCTGACCTGCCCATTGCTCCCCTCAGCAGTGTACTTCTACAGTCTGCCTGTTCTGTTCCCCACTCTGTCTCTGGTGGCTCCTCCCACCCTTCGCATCTCTGGCCTGTACCATAGTTCTGTATGAATAAATAAATAAATCTTTAAAAAAAAAAAAAAGAGAGTAACCATCTCTACTAATGTCGAAACCTTTCTATAAGGTCTGTGTGGCTCAAACCAGATTAATGGTCTGATCAAGAAAAGCATGGAGCCTACAAAATGGCACATTACTAATTAATTAATATTTATTGACAGTCTACTTCAGGCATAACGATTATAAAAGTTCTTACTATGAGGGAGGACAAAGAAAGTAAATGCAATATGGGGAGGGAATACAAAAGAGATACTCAAAGAACATGAAGATAAAGAAGAAATCGTTTGTTTTGTAACTGCTGTTTTGTCTCTGCCGCTCAGTGCTGCCTGTTTCCCATTATCACCACACAGGGTAAATGACAGCATGTGATTTACAATCAACTGATGAATGCAAAAAATGTGTTTTCATGTTGCTATTTCCTTCTCACCTCTTCCTTTTCTTTGTTTACATTTCTTTTTGTTTGATTTTTTAAACTTATTTAACGTTAATTCTTCACACTTTAGGAAGCATACTTAAAACTACTGAACTGGACTTTCCTATCAAAGGGCACACCTTTATAAGGATTCAAAATTGAGATCACTCTTAAAATGTTAGGGTAATTCACTATGCAAATGTTTTACAGTGTTCTAAGCCACTTGCATTTGGATGACCTGTAATATACTGGTATGTGATAATTATCATTTCTATCCCACATGCCACTTTCAACATATCTTCCATGGGTACTGTAGGTTATAAGTTTTCTTTAGGTACAAATTGTTGAACAATTACTGATGAGAGAAAGGTCATAATAATAGGTTATAAATGTCTGGGCTGGCTTTAGGGCCGGTTAGATAGAACCATTTTGTATTATTGTTAAAAAGATGAGAAGGAAGTAGTTTAAGGTAGTTAGAGACAAGCAAACAAAAGACAGGCAAGCAGAGCTTTATAACTTCTACTTTTACTTCCTGCCTACTCCATTACTTCTAGTATTATGGGAGAAATAACATGATTGGAATGACCTAAAGGTTAAGGGGTGGACGAAGTTTACCTGGTAGAAACTAGATTGAAAACCGTTGGCTAAACCATTTTGAAAGTGAAAAGCAGTAACATTTAACAAAATATCAAACTGACAGTAGGGATGGGGAAAACTCAAATTGCATTCGGTCATTTTTTTTTTTCCTTCTTCATCTTAAGTGTGTGTCTTTTATTAAGAAAGAATGATAGAATTTAGATGATGGACTGAGGAGGTTAGGTAGGGGTTCGTAGAGAAGGAAAGAGACAGAAGGAATTGTTTGCTTGAAAACTGAATGTCTATTATGACACTTCTTGTAGCTATCGTTGTTCCAAATGTTATATCAAAAAATCGATAAGATTCTAAATTGTGTTCAATCAATAAATATTTCTTGAGTATTTATTCTATGTCAGAACTGACTTTACAAAGCTCAACTATCTTTCCTTTATGCACATAAGACATTCATCAGAGGACTGTGGATCTTTAAAAGGTTTATATAAATTGTCCTGGCATCGGCAAATTTAAAAGGTCTGACACCAGTTAGAGTTCCCTAAAGTAAGGAGATTGGTGAGATTAGGGGAAAAAAAAAACTTATATAAAAAGAGAAAAGGCATACACATACATACAAGCACAGTCTTACCCAGAAAAATACATTGTGATTTGACAATAACAATAATAGCCCCTTTACTCATTGTTAGATATTTACAATATCGATTAAACTACCACTAGTATAAACTATATTTTTTACACAATTCATTAGACAACAGGAATATTATCAAGATCTGAAGATGAAGTTGATATTTAGAGTAAAGTAAAGATGATTCTAAATTTAAGGACACTATTTCCTGGCCACGGGACAAAGAGAATCAACATTCAGGATAAGGAAGAGTCTCAAGTGATCAAATTGTTTAATATTTATTACAAGATTTGGAAATAGGAAACTGAACATTGGGGGGGGGGAGGTATGCCAATTCAAATGAAAATACCTTCAGATCTTCTGCCAATAATGAGTTTCATTTACCCACTTCTTCCCAAAATAATTTTTTTAGGTATATAAGTCAAAACATTAGTATATTATTAGTAGTAAATTTTGCTGTCCAGAATGTTGATTATTCATTATTCAATTTGGAACCTTCTCTGTACTTGTGTGATTTCTGATCTTTTTTCTAACCAAATGACTTTCATAACTTTTGGATTAACAACTTAACTTTGGAGTATTTATTGAAGTCACAATTCTTTCTTTCATGTGGTGTATTTCCAATTTGGGCATGCTCTTCTTATCAAGAAGATAGGTAAATGTCTTAGAAAACTATCAGAAGAGAAACATTTATATGATTAAATACTTAGAACAAAGTATGACATACTTTTATTTGGATAAAATAAATGGAAATCATAGGGACCTATTCAGCTTAGAAACACTGGAAATGGTTTATGGTGGTAGATTATGGGTGATTTGGTGGTGGGTGTGGTGTGTTAACGACACTTGAGAATGGAGATCCAATACTTCTAAAACAAAACAATGTAAATGTTACCTCAGTAAAAATAAAAATAAAGACTAGGAAGAATCAATATCTAGAAAACTCTAGAAAGTGCCATCTTAAACAATCATCCAATGATGTGAAGGTCATAGGTAAATCCAGATAATTTATAGAGAATTTCCAGCACACCACTGAAGCAATTTGGGTAGAATCCTGTCTTGCCTAAATTAGCTATACCACTGAATAACCAAAACGATGGTGAGTTTCTGTAGGTACATGAACAAATAAATGGAGAAGGAATAAGAGAATTAAAATATAGGTCTTGCAATCCTTAATTAATGGATCTAAGCACTACATATCAATTCTTGTTAACACCAGAAACAGTCTAAATCGAAGCCTCTTGATAGAAGCACATGCAATTTTAACCATATTAAAAATGCCTCTTGTGGAAAACTGAGACAAATTATACAGTTTCTCCAACAATGAAATGCAAGGCAGTTTACAAAAAAGAATGGAAGGGAAACAGAGAGACAACCTACATATTAAAATAGACTTAAGAGATACATCAACAAACCACAATGTGTTCACATTATTTTAATTCTTGGTGTGCACTTTAATTCCTGCTGTGCACATTACTTTAATTCCTGATTAAAAATGAAACTTTACAAAATCATAACACTTAAGACATTTTTGAATTTGACACTGATAAAGTTCAACCATATTAAAATTAAATGTCATATTTTTAGTGATAACAGCCGGTAACTAGGGTTTTAAAAAAAACCTTATCTAGACATTATGGCTGAGTAAGACATACTTCATTTCCCTTACCAATGATTTGAGATTCATTTATGGACAAAAGCAGACTTGTGCGAGCTGTGTTAATCATGCCATACACCAAAAGAGCCAGGAAGATTCTTGCCCAACCATGTATCAGGCTTAGGGACCTTAGTTCCTATTATAGACCCTCTAGTGTCCCATGAACCAATGCTAGTCCCTCTTGGTCGTGATCTAGGAAACCCTAGAAAATGACATCTTAAATAATCATCCACTGATGCAATGATCATAGATATATCTAGATAACTTATAGAGAATTTCCAGCACACTGTTGAAACAAAAATTTATAGGTTTGAATACGATAAAGAGTACATTTTTATAAAAATGTCCTTCATAAAAAAGGACACTTGTAAAGTCTGGAGGAGGTGACTGTTATTTCAAAATGTGAAGACAGCAAAGCGAAACTTCAAAGAATTTGAGATATCAAGAATCCATGACATCATAAAAGCTGATCACAGTAAACTTCCAGTATAGACCCCAAAAACAGAATCCTGCCTTACCCAATAAGCAACTCAAAATAGTGGGGTAGCTCAAAGAACTACACAAAAGCACAAAAAAGATAACTCAAAGAAATAAGGAAAACAAAACATGAACAATATTTCAGAACTACAATAAAGGGATAGAAATTATGAAAGGCAACAAAATAAAAATTATGGAGCTGAAGAATGCATTGAATGACATGGGAAAAAATGTAATAGAATAAATACCAGAGTGTATCAGTCAAAGTAATACATGAATTAGAAGACAGGAATTTTGAATTTGTTAATACTTTTTTTTTTAGATTTATTTATTTGTGCATACAAAACTAGGGTATAGGTCAAAGGTGCAGAGGGTGAGAGGATTTACCAGAGACAGAGTGATTGGTAAGCAGGACAGGCAGATCACTAAGTACACTACTGAGGGGAGCAGTGGACAGGTCAGGAGAGATCTACCATGTCAGGTGGGTCACCCCCTAGGCCAGGGATCAAACTTGTGCTGAGTAGCTGCTACAGCTTAATAGTGCTGAGGACCCTGTTGATACTTTTCTTGAGCTAGATGCTCAATCTTAAAAGATGTTTCAAATGCACTTGAAGAAAATGTACATTCAACTTTTGGAGAGTGTGTTTCTCTACACATGTCTATGAAGCACATTTGATATAATTGTTTTCTTAACACTATTATGTCCTTATTTTCTATCTAGTTGATCTATGCATTGGTGAAAGTAGGGTATTGAAGTCCTGCACCATGAGTGCGTTATTTCCAATGTTTATTTTCACATTTGATAGTAATTGCCTTATATATTTTCATTCTCATTCATTAGAGATTTTTACCTTGATGGGTGTTTATCCTTCCTGATATATTTTCCCCATAATCATTATATAATATCCCATACCTGTCTCTTGGTACATTTTATTGCTGGAAATCTCTCTTATCTGTATATTTATGATAGACCCTGCTTTCCTTTGAGACCACCTCTTGTAGGATTTTTTTCCTGTAGCTGTTTATCTTTGGAGCTCTTAGTCATTTCCTGGAAACAGAAGAAAGTTGGAGTACATTTCTCAGTCCAGGCAGACATTTTGTGCTTTTCATTTGGTGAGTTCAGTTAATTATTGATATATGAAAGTATGTTGCTACCATTTTGTCCTTAATTGAGTGGGTCTATTTCCTTGTTCAGTTCTTTGTAGATAGTCAAAGTCCTTCCAACAATTCTGGTGATGAGAGGTCTAGTATTTGCAAATGACATCAGTTTCTGCTTTTCTGAGGAAAGCTTATTTCTCCCTCATATCCAAAGGAGAGCTCTGCAGGATAGAATACTCTTGGAAGACAGTTCTTATCTTTAATTATTTTGATTTATCACTGCATTCTCTCCATACTTACAGCATTTCTTTAGAGATGTCTGATGCTAACCTGATAGGGGCTCTTTTATCCATTATTTGCTTCAATGTACCTTCTTTGTCTTGACCTCTTAAAACTTTTATTACTATGTTTCTTGATGTAGGTCTCATTTTGAGATACTCTAGTGTTCTTTTACATCTTAAACGGGTGTATCTAATTTCTTCCACAGGTTTGAGAAGTTTTCCTCTTTTATTTCTTTAAATAAGTTCTTTATTTCCTGCTTTCTCTCTTCCACTCTTTGGTCTACCTATTTTTCTTATATTGACCTTTCTCACCTGTGAAGTGTTTTATTCATAATTTTTTCCCTTCTTATCCCTTTCTTCCACCTGGATTCTTTGTGCAGCCTCATCTTCAAGATCAACTGACTCTGCTTCATTTGGTCTATTCTACTTCCATAACTTTCTCCAGAATTTTTCATCTTCTCTTTCAAACTATCTCTCTCTCTTTTTTTTAAGTTTACATTTGACTTTTATTATTTTTCTCATTTTGTTTTTCTGAATTTTCTTGCGTATCTTTGGCCAGCTTTTCTGTGTTTTCTTCCCTTCTTTGAAATTATCATGGTAATTTTGAACTCTATATCTGCTAGGAGGAACATATATTCCATATCTGTGGGGACTGAGTTCTAAATATCTGTTCTCTCTTTGTGGTTGTATTCTTCTGAGGACTCAGGTTGGTGCTGGTTATGTTAGTTTTGTCTCATTATTTCTTTCATAACAATTAAGAGCATAGAGCTTCTATTTTTCCAGTAGATGGTACTATATGTCAGGAATAACTAACTTGTAGTTGCATCTTCAGTAAATAGGAGGCATCCTCTCTATAAAGGGTCTGTTATTGTTATTTCAATTCAGGTTGCTCTCACACTCCAGAGTTCATCAAACTTGTTCTAATGTCTGAAGGGTATTTGTTTGGGTGGTTCTGCCCTTACTGAAAGTTTTCTTGAGGAAACTTTACCAAGGTCCTGCATGGCAGAATATATGCTGGGATTGGGCTCTGTCTTCATGCCCAATTTGGGAAATTTTGAGGCTTCCCTAATGTCAACAGGGCATCTACACAGGTGGCTCAGCCCTCATGTTTATTCAAGTACACTGATGCCATGCTGGTGTTTGTGGGATGCCTGTGGGGGCCAGCTCCACCCTCATGCTTCCTGAAGGAACCCATTGGGGCCATGCTGATGTCAGCAGGGCATCTGCTTGGGTCATCTGCACCCTCACAACTTCCCAGGTTGCTTACATGGGCCACACTCATGTTGCTAGGGTATCCACTGGAGGTTGCTATGCCAATGTATTGATTCAGGGAAATTACTATGACATACTTGAATTTTGTTATAACTGGATTTACTTCGTTAGGTGATCAATCTTATTAACTTATTGTTTATACAGATATTTCTATAAGGCTATTTTGAAACATAATATTGAAATTTCTCCCACATTTTATTTTAGTCCAAGCAAATAAATAACATTGTTTTGATATAACAGAATTATTCTAATACAAAGTGTTTGTTAGGTTGCCCTAAAGGGTGATTCATTTATCTCTACAAAATGATTCTAGACTGTTTCTCTTTGTTTGATTTTTGTAGCATTTCTCCTTCAGTCTTTAATATCAGGCT
The DNA here is from genome assembly GCF_000260355.1 of Condylura cristata. Classification (NCBI taxonomy): domain Eukaryota; kingdom Metazoa; phylum Chordata; class Mammalia; order Eulipotyphla; family Talpidae; genus Condylura; species Condylura cristata. The sequence continues at coordinate 18,527,549 of NW_004567104.1, read as the reverse complement.
ACTGAGTTGTCACTTATTTTGAATTTGCTGTGAACTTGCTTAATAAGTATTGGTGATTCTCAGGTTTTGTCATGTTTGAGGTTCAATTATTGCTATTGTCCATCAATACATATTGACCACATTCTTAATCTGGCCTTTTGTTCCTCAGATGTGAAAGGTTATTTTTATGTGGTTTTATAATACTACCTACTTGAAGATAACCAAGTTTCTACAGTTTTTACATCTTTGGCTGGTAAGAGTTACACAATTATGTGAATATTTTATCATATTTTGTATGTACTACTTCATACAGACATCTGAAATGGAAAAATAAAAGGGTTGATGCTAGTGATAAGATACACATATTTCACTAGTGCTATTCAAATGATAAAAAGATGGAAATCATGAGGCATGTAAAAGAGGAAATCTTTGGCTTAAGTGGATATTTAAGGGAGTTAAGGTACTCAGCTATGATAGAAATTAAAACTATATGTAGAATGCTAAAAGTTGCATCACTAAAATGTGTGTCCATGTTTACTTTTTAGCTATCCCTGGGGATGGAAACCCTCATAACATTTGTCTGTTTAAATTTCACACATTTAATATGGTGTGCATCCTTTAAATGATACATTAAGTATGAAAGTATTATATTTTCTCTTATTGTTAATACTGCCCTTTCATGGTTAGGGATGATGAGAGTTTCTTACTGATGGTAGCCTCTCTAGCCTCTTCACTACCACCTGTCCACATTGTTGTGAATACTTTACTTAATTCTCTTAATTACCTATTTGTGAGTCATTTGTTTCCTTTGGGGGTACTTGCTGATAAATCAGGCAAGAGAACCACGGAGAAATGAAGTACTCTTAAAGCCAACTTGGACATGTCTCAAAACCCTTTACTTACTTAATCTGTCATAACTTTGTATTAATAGCAGATTGTGAAGAAATGCATGAGTGTAAGAGATATGAAGCATGCACATTTCTAATTTCTTTATTGGCATTCAAATTTTGTTTATAATTAGTATAGTAATTTTCATTTATGCCAATAGGAATAAACAAATAGGAGATGGTTGATTGTTTATAAGAAATTTGATTTCATTTCTAGTTATCCACTAATATAAAAACCAGTATTGCTGCTTTTTAAGAATTAGCAGAACCTGTGTTTCATTCAATAATGTTAATCTAATCTATGCCCTAGGTATCACATAAATATTTTTACTACTTCTTAACATGTTTTAAAATGGCATTACTTTATCTAATTCTGGCTTAAATTAATTAAAAGCCTGATTTTTTTCTTCTCCAAAGATACAAGGTAACGTGGGTTAAGTAAGTAAGTTCTAATAATTTTTTAAAGCATTCAGCACATTCAATATTATCTATATGTAGATTGACATTGGACTTTGTCCTGATGGGCTGAGTTTTGAACCCTGAGAAAAGAAGACTGCCTTTTGAAAATAGAACATTGAACTTAAGATATCATGAAGGCCACTCATGTCTACTATAAGGTTATTGTGAAGGGAAAAAATAGAATTTACTCTTATATACATCTACAGGAAATCACTTTTAGACCGTTGAATCAGCTTCTCCTTATTTCTACCTTCCTTCTAATCAAAAATAGATCATTTGATTTTTTTTTCCACCATATTAGCTATCACAAAGAACATCCTCCTCAGATAGTAACCCTCAAGCCATTCTTCAACTACCACTCATTTTGGGTTTTTATCTGCTGCCACCATAGATTAAAAATGTATGTGTGGGTGGAAGATTGGGTGGGAGAGGTGGTCAAAGAGTTATTTTCTCCTCCAAAAACCATACACATGCACTCTCTATCACACTGTTATGACATAAGTCACAATACAGAGTATAGTACCATTAAGAGTCAGAACTAAGTGCAGAAAAGCAAGTACTGGGTGTGTCCTTGAAAGACATAGTCTGCATGGAGACCCTTTCCACCCCCGACTTTGATTTAAAAAGTCACTTAATCTCCTTGACTTTTAGTCTCCTCAAAAATGAACTGAAGAGAATACTAGCAGCAAGGCTAGGCTCCATTTGTCACGTTTTCTCACTGAGACCCATTTCTTTGCCTGAATCTTTAACCCATTATTTCATCTTAGAGGACATTTGCTCAAATATTAGCATAGCTAAATGAAATTAGAATTTCATCTTCTGTTTCACATTTCCCAAACTCTCCCACATCCCAAAATTTTTTTTTTTTTGGAGAGTTTATAGCAAGCAAAATCTCTTAATATTGTCCCCATTTTCTCCCCTTATTTGTCAACTGAGTAGGCTTTTTTATTGCTTGCTCATGAGACAATGCCCTGCCAAGTCTTAAAGTCAGGAAGGGCTGTGTTCTCCTCAGGAATAGTTCTGTTTTTATATGGATCAATGAACAGACCAATTGACCAGTTTTTCCTATTCATGTTAGTGGCAAAAAGTTTAGACTAAACTTTTCCCCAAACCCCTGTTAGGGATGAATTGCATTCCCCTTAAATTCATATGATGAATCCCTAACATACAGTACCCCAAAATGTGACTGCATTGGGAGACAGAGCTACTAAAGAGGTGATTAAATAAAAATGAGGCCTTTAGAGTAGGTCCTACTCCAATCTGACCAATTAGGCTTACAAGAGTAGATTAGAACATTAGAGTGACATAAGGAGCCTGCATTTACAGAGAAAAGCCCATGCAAGGTGGCAGCAAGAAGAGAGCATCTGAATGCTCAAAGAGAGATCTTAGAGGGAACCAGTCTTGCTGGCATCTTGATCTTGCATTTTCAAGCTCTAGAGCCATTAATAAATGTCTGTTGTTTAAGCCACCCAATCTGTGGCATTTTGTTCTGGAAGCTTTAGCAAATTAATACAATTTTTGACTCTAAGAAGTGGGGTGTTACTGTAATAAATACCTAAAAACATGGAAGTAGTTTTGGAACTAAGTAATGGATAGAAACTGCAGGAGCTTTGAGGTGCATGTTAGATGATCTTGAAATGATTGTTGGCAAACATACGCATGTTAAAGGTGATTGTGGTGTGACTTCATACTGAAATGAGGAAGATTTTATTGGGTACAGAGGAAAAGCAATCCTTTTCATAAAGTGGCAAAGAACTTGGCTGAATTGTGGTCTCGAGTGTTTTGGAAGGTAGGGTTCATGGGAAATGAATCTGCATATTTAGTTAAAGAACTTTCTAGACAATGTATTGAAGATGCAGCCTCTATCTTCCTAATTGTTTATAGTAAATTTCAGGAGAGAGTTGAATTGTAGGAATTATTAAGGGAAAAGGAGGAAGATTGGAAGATTTGAAGGTTATCTATGTCATGAAAAATAATAAAGCACATTTTAGAGAGGACGCCAAGGTGTTACTGGGCAATCATTCCATGAAGGGACTAAAATTGTTACTTATGGGTCTAGTCAGCCATCTCAACAAGAAGAAACACGCCAGCAGAAACACTACCAGCTTTGATTAAGGCAACCTAGAAGAGACAAAATAAAGAAAGGCCATTGAACTTGAATTGTGATGTATATCATGTCTTTCCTATTTCTCTAAACTGCCAGGCTACTCTGCAGAGTCTGCTTTTGCCAGTCATGTTAGCCAATTATTTTATTTATTTATTATTATTATTATTATTTTTGGCCTTAGAGAGTAAAGAAAAGTTTATTTAGGGAAAAGGGAGAAAAAACTCCGAGGGATAAAGCACCTGGGAGGGGCAAACCAGCCCTGTTAGCCCATTCCTTAAAATAAAAGTTACATACACATGCACACATGCACATTCTATTGGCTATATTTCTCCGGAGCACCTTGCTACACCACCCTTAGCAAATATAGAGGTCTATGAAGAACAGGTTTTTATCCTGTCTGATTTCTGTTTTGGTTGTTGTTTTGCCCATATCTTTGTTTTATTTTATTCCTTCTCACCTATATTTTAATTTAATGAATCTGTCTAGTTTGTGAGTCTGAGTCAACTAGAATAGAAAAGCTGCATCAAAACATGGACAAAACATCTTTTGGACATTATCATTCTTTCCTCTGGTTTCCAGTCTTTAGAACGATGAACACAAGATGCCAGGAACTTTGGTTTATATAAAGTAAATTTGTGGAATTTTTGGTCAAACTTTTATAAGATGAATTCACCCTTTTTATATATGTTTTACTGTCTTCTTATCATGGTCTTATTAGTACTTCTAATGTGGTCCTTACTATTTTATTTTTACTAAAAGATTAACACTTGCTGTTAGACTAACATTTTAAAGCATTTTAGGAATTGACTCCTCATTATTTATAGAAAGATGGAAGTTAGGCTTTTTTTTTTTCCATAAATGTAAGATGTCAATGTTGTGAGAATCACAAAAGAAATGAGAGTCATTTCAATAGAGAAAAAAATAAAGAGGAGGGGCATGAGAAACAGGCTTTGAAGGAGGTTTGCGGGAAAGTGAAGTTCACAGGCCCGTGTGCATGTTGAAAGACCTTTAGCTCTGCACTCACAAAGGGACACTCTTGGCAGCTCTCCTTACACAAAGTCTGGCTGTCAATACTGGCTGATGCAGCTACCTCATGTCAGCATTTGTGAATGGTGCACACATAATGGGTTGTTACACAAATTTGTTCCCAAGCTACTTGCAGAATAATATGAAAGTTCTACTCTGAGCATCAGTCGCCTTGTTTGTTAATAACAGCTCGGGCATTAGAGTGTTCTGAAAAAAAATTATCATGAAGGCTTATTGTATGAGAAAGATGCTCATTTTAAAAATAATAATAATATTGAATCACAAAGATACTCTGATAATTTCTCTTGGGCAAAAAGAGGCAGGTTTCTTGTGGCTATAAATTTCAAAAATAATTTTGTTTTAAACTAGGTGTGATTTTTAAATGGGGCAATAGGACAGGATTGCCACACCCAACCTTGTTTCGTGAAGGTGCTGTGCTTTCTTTTTCCAATATTTTTCTCCAGAATTTTCAACCTCATTGTATGTGATAATTCCTACCTGACTGTATTATACTAAACCATGTTCTTTCCTTGCCTCCAGCTGTGGTAATGGGAAATAAACAAGGCTGATATTTACAACTCCATTTTCTTACTTACTGAAATATTCTGTGATTTTGTTCCCTGATTGGATTCACACAATTACTGGTTTGCTATTTTCCAAGCTATTGAGCCCAGGTTGCAACTAGATCAGAATTCGACAGCCAGGGTTGCTCACAGAAACGATACTTTCCTGTGGCATAATTCCCACATTATTGCCACTGATTTCCAATGGGAAAGGGCAACCTAATTTTTAGATTTTGGAGCTCACTTACATATGTTTATTATACCTAATGTGGAGGATTTATTCAAAAAATTGTTTCATGCATATATCATCAAAATTTCTCCTTGGGCTGTTTTTGCTTCTAAAAAATGGAAATCTATATGAAATTTCACATTTAATTCTGAGGCTTTGGTATGATAATTTTTGTCAAAGGGATGATTTAGCACTAATTGAGAGTTTTGACATATACCATTACATCATTCTGTCATAGATAGAAAACTTTTGGGCTAAGTGCCATAGACAAGGGCCTGTTGTAATATATGCAAAGACAGATTTGGTGGCAGTTGTAGGAAAAGAGTGCAACACTTCTAACTTATTCATGACTTTGGTGTTAAGAAAGATACTTTGGGAGACTTCCAGACCACCGTAATTGGGGAGCACTGGTATTCATATTTATGTGTGGGCAAAATCTGAGAACACTAGGAGAGTTAATATTGTTGAAAAGCATGCATGTCTTCTCTGCCAGAAGATTTGTATTAAAATCCCCCCCCAGGGTGGGGGGAAAATAAATGCAAAATTATAGGCTCTGTTACAAAAAGAAAGCCAAGTTGTGATCGCCATGATTCACAGAGAATTGTCAAATCTTGTTGTTTGGTGCACTAGACACTGGAGAACATGGCACGCACACTATGCTGGTTTGGGGAGTTCTGAGAAACTGTTCAGTTACTTTGAAGTGCTGTGTGGCATCAGTTCATCTCAAAGATCACATGTGTCTACTGGCAAAAGGCCCAGAAGTCAAAGTCTGATATATGTAACTTTAAATTATACTCATTCTGTAGTTCACCTTGGAGTATAGAAAGGTTCTGATCCACTCGAACAGTGTGAATTTTTTAATGCCTTCAATGCTTCAACTGAAAAAAACTGGAAAAATTCTACAGAATATTTTAACACCTGTTTCCTTTTTTTAGAGTGCAATAGTGTGATCTCAGAAGAGCACTTATTATAATATCAAGAGTTATCAGGTACATTTAGAACCCTCGTGTGCTTTTTAAAGTTTCCATGACATGGGTTCTTAACATGATATGGTTCATTTACACATATCCAACTCTTAACATTAAAAAATTAAATAACTGCTTTCCTAAAACGTCAAGATTAAAAAATTTGTTTTATGTTTTTTTCTGTAAAATCACCATATTAACAATAGTTTGTCATTTATATATACTAAAGTCTCCCCCCAATTCAGTACTTTACCAAATACAAGACATATAAAAAATTTTGAGTTCATGATACGTTTCTGCTCTCAAAGGTGTGAATTTGTTGTTCATTCTGCATTTTCAAAGCTTTTCGTTCAGTTGCCAAAAACACACACACACACATTAAAAAGTAAATCCTTTTCATAAGTCCCTGTAGGCTTTGTCATGCGTCATTTGAATCAAAATCAAATTTCCCTGAGAGAGTATTTTTCCGTTTTATTAGAATGGGTAAAATAAGAAACTGGAGAGTTAAATAAAAGTAACTAAAATTGGTTTTGTTAAACCAAACATTTCATAATATATTTTCAAAAATTTTATCAGAAGATTCAATTCAATTTCCCAGGTGATAAAAAAGAATCATACTTTCATAATTTAAAGTTGTTATTGATAATATTGTTTGCTATATCAGACTTCCAGGCATACAAAGTTTTTCATTATGTACTCATTATGGAAATGTGGTGCATAAAATTTTACTGTAAAAGGTGTAAAATCTACAATTATCACTTACTGGAAAGTTAGTTCTGTTATTACATGTGACAAATAACTATATAAATAAAAGTCTTCTGGGGAAGGAACTCTTTCTGTCATAACTATACTCTTATCCCTAACTTCTAGTCCGATAGTAGACATATAGTAGCCCCCAAGAGTTATTTGTTAAATGAATGAACCAGTCCTTTTGTAATTGTGTGTTTGTAATTGTGTGTTAGACATCTTAACCTAATGATTAGACCTATACTCTTAACTTGAGCTATGTAGATTTATATTTTTATAGAAATGCTGGACTTGGAATTAAATTCAGAAGTTTTAAAGTCTTTGGAAAACATTATGGTTTTAAAGGAAGACTTCTCCTCAGGCAAGTTTCCCAAGTCTTTACAGTAAAAGTCCTTATCCACATTGACAGACCCTTTATAAACTTTGACATGGCACTCTCCTGTGTCAATTTTCATGCTTCATCATGAGGATCAGATGGGTGACAGTATATTAAAGGACTTTCTGTTAATTCATAACCTTTGAAAGCCACTGGGTCCCAAATAAAAAGATACTATTGCTAAAATTTTGCTTTTTGATCTAGTATACATTATTAATGAATCTGCACAGAATGAAAGATAAGCATTAAGATCAAGTCATTTTGCATAAACAATTTAAAAGGGAAAATAAGGTAATCTAACATTTTATTCTGAATCAACGATAGCTAAATGCAATGCATGGTAGTCAAAAGGATCAAGATGTCAAACAACGAGATATATAAACATTAAGAATAGTGAGACATAATTATGGAGAAAACCATATTAACAAACAAAAACCCTGTTGGATGACAAAAGATTTAAGGTGATTTTTTTTGTTTATTTTTTTGCTTTCATGTATTAGATTCCCTGAATAACCAAACTAATATCTTATTAATATGAAACCACTAATACCATAATGAGTGTTATGAAGTATTAAAATCATTATCCACTGAGATAATGCTAGATAATCACTAAGCTGAGTGAATGCTTCAGCCTAAATCAACAGTGTGCTCAGAACATCCATTTGGTAAGATTGGTCCCAAGTGGTTAGGGCCTATTGTTACAGTATGTTTCTTTGACAAAGGCCCCAAATAAGCAAAAATGACCATCTTTATTTTATCCCTTAAGGAAATGATATGCAAAAAGCATGATTCATCTACCAGTGCTTTTTAATACCAGATGAAGATGAAAATTCAGTTAGAATGGCTGTTTGCTTCAAGACAATTGGTAAATTATTTTTTTCTTTTTGTTTAAACTGTACACACAGTTTAAGGCATTCTGGTGCTCCTTAAATTCAGAAATAAGATAACATAACCACAGGAAATCTGAGTACTACATCTAGTAAAGCATAATTAATGTCTTTTATGACTACAAATGCCATTAATAGGTTGCTCTCAATAGACCTTGAAGTTCCTTTTCAAGTCAGTAGAAGAGTTGTCCACAGTCCAGGTCATCCTTGCCTTGCTAATGCTTTCATCTCTCCAGATAAAATGAGGTACATATTCCTAATATCCTAGACCCTGAAAATCAGTAAGAGTTCCTTTTTTAAGTAAAATTGTAGTGTACTTAATTTCTTTTAAGTACCATATAAATTAAAGGTCAACTTATGTTTTGTGATCAGTACAATTTACATATATTCTTTCCATCTTTCACTGAAAACCCCAAATTTAAATCTGTGAAACTGCAAGCTGACCATAGATCTGAGGCAAACAGCTGGGGAAGAAAAAAAGAGAGGGGTCAAACCAAGGCAGGGGTGAACACATGGGATGGGGGAGATGGGTCAGGAGTGCTATGGTGGTGGGAGAACCAAAGGGAGAAAACAAATACTGTACAAAATTGAATTTATTAAAAATAAATTCATTTTTGGGCCCTCCCTGGTGGTGCAGTGGGTTAAAGCACAGCACTAAGAAGCTAAAGCCACTTCCACATGAGTTCGATTCCCCCCTGCCCTGGAGGCGACCACATGGCGTGGCAGACCTCTCCTGACCCTCCCGCTGCTCCCCTCAGCAGTGTACTTGTCGATTTGCCTGTTCTGCTTCCCGCTCTGACTCTGGTGGATCCTCTCACCCTCCGCATCTCTGGCCTGTACCCCAGTTCTATACAAATAAATAAATCTTTAAAAAAATAAATAAATAATAAAAAAATAAAATAAGTTCATTTTTATTACTAGACCGTAATAATGACCTTCTACTAAGTGTTGCAAAAGCAAATGTGTAACAGGAGGAAGGAAGGAGGGGAGGGAGGGAACAAAAAGAGTAAGGGAGGGAAAAGAAAATATATGTCAACACAATGGGTGTTTAAAGTAAACAATGTGAGAAAAAACTGAAAAACTACTAGATCCACAAACTGTCAGTCAGCAGAAAAGGGGACATCTCACCATCTCCTGTGTAAGGAAATTAATTTATTAAAATAAATGTGTGTACAAAGCAGCAGGAGAATGATAACATTCAACCAATTATATGGAAAAGTTCAGCCAAAGTTGCTTGTCTCTAAATCTCAAAACTATTCCTTTTATCTAGAAGAATCTGTTTTCACTATTATCATATATCACAGCACCTTTAAAAATGTGTATCAATGATATAGACACATTTATAGATATTTCCTGAATTCCCTTTAAGGAAAAATTAAACAATGTATATTCACGTCTATTAGTCAGAAATTATTGCTTCATTCTCAGAAAGGATGAGCCACATAAACATCACTAGTCCTAAAACAAATTCCAGAATTGTAAGCATTTGAGGTTATTTATTTTATTTTATTTTGCAGGAGAGTGTGTTCTCTCCAATTTCTCATAAATCAGAACTGAGAAGAAGGCTAAGCTCCTTGTTGAATACATCCAAGTATTGGATTAAGAGGTAAAATGAGAATCACACTTTAAATAACTGTTGAGCATGTGAGAACACGTGGGCACATCCACAAGACTCTGAGTGATATAAGTTTTACTACTTCCTTTTACAGTGTAATTTCATATTTTTGACATGAGAAAAATAAACCACTAACAAAAACTATTTGCTTTTAAGCAAATCCAGTCTATTTTCAGAGATTTGTACTGGTCTCTAACATCTGACAGTATAAATGACAATAACAACATTGGTTAATTTTCTCCTCTCTCCAATTTTTTGCCATAAAGCTCATAAAATCTGAAGATGTTTGAATGTATTATGATAAATCTTCAGCTGCCAGCCTAGATTTAACCCAGTGCATATTTTGTCCAAATTGACTGAAAGTATATGGCTGGTGGCACCCATTGTGTTGACATAATTTTTTCTCTTCTCTCCCTTTTTCTCTCCTTTGTTCCCTCCCTCCCCTCCTTGCCTTTGCAGCATTATTACTGTCTAGACTCTTTCATAATAGTCTGGACTTTTGAGAACAAATGTGAAAGTACTAGATCAATAGTGTAGTATTCATGCTTTTTCCTGATTTTTCTACTTTCTGGCATCCAACTTGTATGAAGCATTTCAAATTAAACCTATGTTGTTGTTGTTGTTTTTATCCACTGGAGAGTTTGGACCCATTTTAACCTGATGGGCATAGAACATCTTTGGTAGGAATATATGACTTTTTCTGATGCGGTCTTGCTAACCAGATGTAAGAAAATAGCCCTGAGCTCCTTTATAGGATAAGGATGTTTCAGTTAGGGATAGAAAATAGAACTTCATGGAGAGCAGGTGACTCATATGTAACAGTGCAGTAGGGCTAAGCATAGGAGATGGTGAGTCAACCCTTTTTCTGCTGACTGACACTTTGTGGTAGCTAGTAGCTTTCCAGTTTTTTCCTTACATTGTTTACTTTAAGTAACATTTTCCCATTATCTAGTTTTGCTGACACACTGCCATTAAAGTCAATGAACACTGATCATGGAACTGATGAGACTGACAAACCAGTCCAAGTTTCTTTTTTTTTTTTTTTTAAAGATTTATTTATTTATTCATACAGAACTGGGGTACAGGCCAGAGGCTCAGGGATGGTGAGAGGCTTCACCAGAGACAGAGTGGGGAGCAGAACAGGCAGATTGACGAAGTACACTGCTGAGGGGAGCAGCGGGCGGATCAGGAGAGGTCTGGCTCGCCATGTGGTCTCCTCCGGGGCAGGCGGCAGGCGGGAATCGAACTCATGCGGAAGTGGCTTCAGATTCTCAGTGCTGTGCTTTAACCCGCTGCGCCACCAGGGAGGGCCAGTCCAAGTTTCTTAATGGGTAGTTGGGAGAGACTAAGGGTCACAGTCACTTGTTCCCATAAAGTTTTAAATGACACTTACATACTTTGACCACATTCAAGGAAAGGAATTCTTCTGTATATTCAGCATGTCTTCAACCATGGAAATAAAATTCATTTTAAACTGACTAACATTTATGACTAACATTTCAAATTGCACATAAAAAATAGACACACTTTAGTTCTTTAAAATGGATAAATAACACCATAACATGAAGTGCTTAACCTTGAGAAACAAAAAAGGACTTATTTCTATTCCTCCTGTGGGGCTCCTTCAGTTTACTAGGAGCCAAGTTAAATTAGATATAATAGAGGTGATCACATAAGGGAGAGATCGGATTCAAATCTCCACCAATTTTATGTACGAACTTCCTCCCTGATACTGAGTTTGTCAGTTTGTTAACTGGGGGTACGTACCTCTGGCATAGAGGATTAGCTGAGTATTGAAAAAGAAAAGAGATTAACAGTGAATATTCTCTCACATAGTCAATGCAAATTTATAACTATAATTAATCTGCTATGATAAAAATTTCAAACTTCTAAAGAACTTAAAAGGCCTATTCACAAAAGAATATGATAGATTTTTTCAAATCTCACTACAAAATTGGAATTTCTTCCTAACATTATTTCCACCCTCTCTTACCATAGTCAGGTGAAATTTGGTGAAATACCATCTGATTCAGAAGACATAAAATGTTTGAACCCCATTTAGTCCTCTGTTTTTTTTCTATGTTAATGCTAACAAAAGTGTCCACTGTTTAAGAACACTTAAGTTGAACAGTAAGAAAGCAGTCCATGCTAGTTGGCAGTCTCAGATACAAGTAATATCCTGTTTCTCTAGGGGGTTAAATCCTCAATATCCTAATAATCCCCTCTCGCCCCCACATATAATCTTGTAAGTAATCCCAACCCCCGGTAGTTAGACATATCCTAGCTGAAACTCCTTATTAATTCAGACCAAGGCAGTTAGAATCACCCCACACTGAAATCAGGTCTATGGATGCCTCTGTGCTGAAGCAAAGCCTGTACAGAGTGTTTCAATAGCCCAAATGCTCACTGTCATGCTTGTTAGCGTCTTGCTCCAGTACACAGAAAAATTGATTCTTTTAGCAGGTCAAATTATTTTTGTATTTTGCTTTTTTCATGCATAGTAACTCCATTCTTTTACCTGGTCAGTTCCTTTAAGAATGATTGGGTTAGGGGAGCTGCATCTTATTATCTTCTGCCACCAATGCGTGGTGCAAAGACAGTTTAATTCTTAAAGAGAGAATCACTTAAGTGTGACCTATTGTGTTAGTCTGGATGCTTTTCATATTAAGCACCAGGCAGTTAAAGAGGTCTTTAATTTGGCTAAACCACATTGATAATTTACATTGAACTTGAAGTGCCCACTGCCTTTTCCAATCAACTCAACTATTCCCAGTCCTTCTAAGGTGAATTTTAAATAATACAAAATCTTTAGCTAATGTCTCTAAAAAGGATGTCTAGACTAATACAATGGATAATAGGAAGATTGTCACATGGCTGAAATGATTTCCCAAAATTATACTTGTCTGAAAAGCATTTCACCCATAAGCGAGTCTGGGAACTCAACTTCTGCACTGATATGTGTTTGTCCATTAAAAGTATCATTGAAGTCACTCAGCTACACAGTAGGACATAATCCCAGAATTATTGCCAATAGAATGCAGGTTTGAGACAATACTATAGTCTCTTGTTGGGTAGATATGTTAATATCAGCTCTAAAATAAAACAAAGCTCAAAAAATATGGTTGTAGAACTGAGGCGACTTGAGGGAGAAGAAAAAAAAAGGAGGGGGACACTAGGGCCTAGGATAAAGATCTCTAGGTGCTTTGCTGGTGGGTGTGGTTAGGTGACATACATTTGAGGAATTCTGCACTTATTCCACTAAGTTATATAAAGTGCTGTATTCCAAAGTTACCTCAATTATTTTAATTATTTTCATTATTTTAAAAATAATAAAATAAAAACAATGAAGTTCATACAGAATAGGAGTCTTAGAGATGCTCCCGATAATAATGTGTAATCTATCTGCCCAAAAGCCTTAATTGACCCTTTGAAGTGTAGGAAAGCAAGAAGGACATAATACATATTTATAGTAATATTGTTACTATTACATACTAAATATTACATAGCAAATTCAAAAATATTTGTTGAATACTTACTGGAAAGGTGCTTAATCAACATTATCTTTTTTAATTTTTAACATACATGGGAAGGATATATCAATTCCTATTCCCATTGGAAAGTGAGTCTCAGAGACAACTGAATTGCCCATAGCTCTTAACATAAGAAGCAGCAAAGCTGAGATCCAGGCCCATTTGATTCCCGTGTCTATGGCCATACCCATGTTGCTAGACTGAGAGGTTTCTAACGAGTGTGAGTTATGGGATGTATGTGACTATAACCCCAGGGTCTGTCTGCAAACACTGACAACTGGTCAAAAGTGGTAGGGCCCTAAGTCATACATCTAATAACCACAATGAGGCTTCATCCAGCATGATCCTGAAGCAATTTGTCAGGTATGTTTCTTGGCCAAGCAGCACCTGATTACGTTTTGCTTTGTGTTGTGCTTTACGTTGGCTCTCCATAGGGCGTTCCTTTGATTTCGATCATCTGTTGTGACAGAGATTAACATGAAAAACATATTTAAAGCAAGGTTGTTTGGGGTGTTGGTGGGCTTTTGCGTTTCTCTTTAAAGCCTCCTGGGCCCAAAGCCTGCCTTTCACCAGCTGCTCAGGTGTTGTATTATATTATCATTCAGCTTGTTCTGCTACAGGTGGAGTGAATGGGAAGGGAGACACATTCGCAAGGGACCCCAAAAGGTCTTCTTTCAATGATCCATTTGAAACTATTTCTATGCAAAGAACACCACTGCTAGGCTTCAGAAAAAAAGATTCTGAGTCAGGATTTAATAGATACTTGGTTTATCGTTTATTCTCATTATGACTGAAGGTGCCCTATTTCTCGTCAGTTATTTCTATGCTTACTTTGTGGGGCTAAGAATTGGAAGGTGTTAGTCATTTTGCTCTGATCTAAAAACAACAGAACAATCAAAGCAAGAGATGGTTTTGAAAAATTAACTAGCATAATGCAGAAGGCAATGGGACTAGGGTAAATCATCCCTGTGTCTTGTGATTCCTTCAGTTCTAAAAGATTCTTTTAAAGTACTAAGAGCTACAAAAATTTGGGTAAGAGTCTGGCCCTGGATAAATAGGCAAAGAAACTGATTATGAATTAAAACTTGTGTTTTTCATTTTCTAATCCCCCTCATCAGTCTATGAATATAATTCCACTTGTTTTTTTTTTTTTAAGATTTATTTATTTGTGCATACAGAACTGGGGTACAGGCCAGAGATTCAGGGGTGGTGAAAGACTTCACCAGAGACAGAGTATGGAGCAGAACAGGCAGATTGACGAAGTACACTGCTGAGGGGAGCAGCGGGCGGATCAGGAGAGGTCTGCCACACCATGTGGTCACCTCCGGGGCAGGTGGGAATCGAACTCATGTGGAAGTGGTTTCAGCTTCTTAGTGAAGTGCTTTAATCTGCTGCTGTGCCACTAGGGAGAGCCAATTCCACTCGTTTTAATTGTTAAATTCAAAAGCATCTTCAACACCAAAATCAAAGAAATTACAACATATGTTTTCTTCTAGAAGTATGATGCTTTCAGGTCCTAAAAAGGAGTCTTTAGAAGTTTTTCTCACCTAGCCATGCTCCAAAACGCAAGAGTGAGATCTTTTCCTTTTGTTTGCCTGACTGTATCTTGCTGGCTCAGAAAACCTAAAACGTATTCAAGTCAGAATACCAGGCATTTCCATCAGTATTTTTATTAGCTTGGTTTTTTGGTTATGCAGAATGGAGGGAAATCAACATGTTCCCAAAAGAGAAGAAGGATCAGAAAGGAATGACATTTGTTAGTGGTTTCTAATTTATGATTCTGAAGGACCTGTCACATTGAGGTTTGGATGATTTTAATTAGCTCAATGATTGAAATGCCCTGCCAGTGTGGCACATTAACGCTGTGGCATCCAAGAGTAAGCTGCCAGGAAGGGGAAGAGTCAAGATGTGGTGAGGCAAGCTGCTGACCAAACCAAGGCTCATTTTTGCCTGCATCTCCACATTGCTGACAAAAGAGTAGGGTAAGAATACATCATAACCACCACAGGCACACCCAGAATAGAGGGAACCTGGGCCATCTGAATCCTACGAAGGTCAACAGATACCTTCCAGAAACATGGACTCAACATGTTACTAGAAGAGGCTGAACAACACAAGAGACACCTGACTGTTATAAGCTGAGACGACAGACACAATTACACACAGTGGGGGCTGGGAAAAATAACACATCAGAATACCCTCCACAACTGAAGTGTCTGGAAGTCCCTCAGCTATTCCAGAAAGAACATCCAAAAAAAATGCCGGTCAATAATAGCAACACCATGTCTCAGCGAATAGAAAGTATTAGAAAATACATAACAGGGAAAAGAAGACAAACAAATATTCAAGGAGGTCCACAGGGGGGAAATTCACCACAAAAA
>NW_004567104.1:18478451-18507143 GCF_000260355.1 Condylura cristata | reverse complement strand
GCTTAGTGAGATAAGCCAGAAAGAGAAAGAAAAATACCGGATGGTTTCACTCATAGCAGGAGTATAATGGATCAGGTGAGAAAATAAGAATAATGAACAACCATATACCAGAGACATTTTGTGGGGGTGGAGTGGGGAATGGGATAAAAACCGGGGGAGGGGGGAGGGAAGTGCACAGGACTATGGTGATGGCACACGGGTGACTCGGTGATGGGAAACCACGAGGATTACAATTGAGATGAAAAGAAAATATACAAAATAATGCAAAAATAAACTATTATAGAAAAAAACAAAAAGGAGTCTTTAGGGGCCCTCCCTGATGGCACAGCAGGTTAAAGCACAGCACTAAGAAGCTAAAGCCACTCAGCATGAGTTCGATCCCCACCCTGGAGGTGATCCACATGGCACAGCAGACCTCTCCTGACCCGCCTGCTGTTCCCCTCAGCAGTGTACTTCGCTGATCTGCCTGTTCACTGTACCTGCACCTCTGGCCCAGTTCTGTCTGCATAAATAATTCTTTTTTACAAAAGAAGCCTTTAGTACATATCAAATTATTTTTGGTATATGGTATAATGTAGTTGTCTAGTTTCATCCTTTTGCATGTGACTGCCCAGTTTTCCCAATATAATTACTGAAGAGATTCTCCTTTCCTTACTGGAAAATCCTGATTCCTTTGTCATAAATTGAATGACATATGCATACTTTTATTATTAAAACTTCCTTAGCCCTGATTTTCTAATATGCAAAATAGAAATAATAGCTCCTACCTCACATGACTGTTTTAAGAACTGAATGACTAATGAACATAGCAGCACCGTATCTGGCTTTAGAGCAAGTGCTCAAAGAATGATAACTATTAATTATTATACTACTATTATTATTAGAAAAAAAAGTGAGGCATTAAATAAGGGTTATCCTAAATTCTTTTCCAGCTATAAAATTTAATGAACCACTAGCTGTAAGTATTTGCATAGTTTCATTAGAAAGTTGTAAAGGCAAAATGAAGTGGTAGATTCTATGAAGAATATAGATGTAAAGATAGGCCTCTTCTCTTTCAAACTAAATTTCATGCAGAGCTCAAATCATTTGAAAAGAAGCATGAAAATATATTCAGAGGAAACAGGAATGTTAAAACATATTGTAAGGCAAATATAATCAGGTCATTTTCACAGGAAGTAAGGTAAGTAGAAGATCTTTTTCACTGGGTATAATTTAAAGCAATAATTAGTGCTTTTCTTTACCATTTGACATTATTTAACAAAAATGAAGGGACCTCAAAACATGATTCTTCTAAATTCAGATGTTGAAATTAATAAAGTATTTGACATTTTGTGGAGAATATTGAGAAAAAGAAAAAGAAGCTGCTTCTTGTTATATAAACAGAATAGAAAACAAGAGAGTTGAGGCTAAAAGGGTCCTCAGAGAATTTATCATGTCACCCCATCTGTGGAATGCGGAAAAAGATTCAAATTGTGAAGGAACTTGCCTCCAACCAAAGACAAGATCATTTTTTGATATTTTGCCTTTTGCTTCCTAAATCATATTATCCTTAAACACAAAGCCCAGGGGTGATATAAGATCTTCAACTATGATATGAAGCCCTACCTGTTCACTACATGAATTATAGAAGACATAAGCTAAGGGTCCAGTTAAGAAATATCTCTAGTAGATAGTAGTAGTTATGGTTAAAAACTGTATCAATAACAATGAAAGAATTCTTCTAGCTTAATCTAACCTGATTGTAGTATGAATTCTTCTAAGAAATTGTCTGGTGTGGCGTGAAAGGGTTAAGCCACTGAAGAGAAACACTTCATTTTTCAGCCACTAGCTGTGGTATCCTGGGTAATTACTGCGGCTTACTTGAGACCACACCTTAGATAAACCTGTAATGCAGGAGTTTTCTGCAAACATTTTTCTTCCTGCAAGCTGTGGCTTGTCTCTTTCATATATTTGTCCTAAGTTTTCAACTTGATTTTCCAGTGGCTAGTTTATACTTGGTTAAGCCAACAAATCAGAGTCTGTTGATTTAACTCCATATCTTCTTGGTGCTTGCGTGAGACAACCATGCCAGCTATGTGGAAATGAACAGAGTCAGGCTGGATGAATTATTTTCCTACAAGAGGAATAAAATTTAAAAAAAAAAAAAGAGGGAAGAGGAACTGGTTCAGATAAAGGTTATGTTTTAATTTTTCCTACTTTATTTACTGCTTTTAAAAGTATATAGTTTTTGCTTGCCACTGTAATTACATTCTCATCTCACATTTCCAATCACCTTCTAATTTTATTTAAAAAATTTCTCTTTTGCAAAAATAATCTAGTACAAGAACACAATCTGAGGAAAAGGTAAATTCTTGATATGGCAAAGGAAAGTATGTCCTTGAGGAGATCAATTTTCCATCATGGTACTCTATCAAATGTGAAATGACAATGAGGGAATAATTTTTTCAGGTGGCACCAGTCTTTAAAGAATACAAAGCAGGGTCATTGGTATTTTATGTATTAGTGGTTATCAACTACAAGGTATTCCTTGAACCTGCATAACCCTTTGGGCAGGGGGGGAGGGAAGAAAAAAACACTCATGACATATAGGTCAATGGAAATATATCTATTTTCCTTCTTACAGAAATATGTTATTACACAATTTTCATCTTCCTTTAGCATATTATTCCCATAATCTAGGAAAAGCTACACTGAATGCACAGGCTAAGTGGGAAAAAATAACTTTTGAAATTTTAAGAGTCCTGTGGTGCTAGCAAGAAAAGTAGTATTAATTTCTTAATATTGCATTCAAGGTAAAAAAAAAAATTAGGGGAGAGCTACAAGTATTTGAAATGACATGCTCCAAGTCCTGATTGAAGCTATCAGCAGTAATGGGATTACAACCCAGGCCAACTGCTCTTCAAATGCCCTCCAGTCACTCATTGGGAAATCATCAATGTCAACATCATTCGAAAACACTTCTCATACACACATTAGTGGAATTACTTTAACCAAATAGTTTGATCACTATCTAGCTAAGAAAGCATTATTTTGGACAGAGAAATTTTGACTGAACTAGATGGAAAGACAAATCAATTTTACTTTTGAAACTGAATACTTCGAAGAGGGGAGGATTAGGAGAAGGAAAGTGCATTGATAAGTTTATTCCTTCATTTCAAAAGCAAAAAAATCTTTAAAAAACAAGTAACAAGATAGAGAAAGTTTTCCAAGTGGCTAATGTCCCCTTCTTCCCTTAACATTAACTATTATTAACATTCAGGTGTTTTCTTTTTAATCATTTTAAAAGTCACAAATGAAAAATAAAGAAAATGGTGGAAATGAGGCAAAAAGGAGACTCAAGAGTCAAGAAAGGGGTTAAAAGCCACTCCTACAAATGCAATTTCAAGTTGGCCTCAACCATACCAAGATTGCTAAATTTCCTGTTGAATGCAAAATCACTGAAACGGAGATTTCAGTTTCCCCTAAGGCAGCCTGATTATTCTACTTATCTTGCTTCAATTCATGAAATCCATAGTCTACATTCAGTCCATTTCTCCCTTTATGTTCCTACTCAGATATTAGACCCCGGCTCACCACCATCACCAACTTTCCTGCTCCATTCCACACACTTCATACTACTGTCCATGTATCACCCATGAAGAGAAAAGACCAGAGTATATGATAGAAGTTGGCTCTTTGTGCTATTATTCTGTGAAAAGAAGCTATTGGAGACACTGAGTTTATATAGGTACACACAAACACACACACATCGACATATCTAGATACGTACACATAGATACGTCTCTGTGTGTGTGTGTTATATAGCACATAATTGTACAATGTATACTTTATCCTCTCAAGTAGTCCCTATAAAATTCCTACCATCAATTTATGGTAGTATCATCACCATAGTGCCTTATGTTCCCCTGTTTTACTCCCTCTCCCTTTCTCCTCCCCTGTACAATGTCTCTGATTTATAGTTGCAAGTTGATTTGTATTTTTCCTATCCCTAACTTGTTCCTCTATATTCCTCATGTAAGTGAAACCGTCCAATATTTTTCTTTTTCTTTTTTTCACTGAGTATAATCCCTTCTAGCTCTATTCGTGTTGCTTCAAATGGCATGTGTTTTTGTTATTTTTTATTGCTAATATTCCATTGCATATCTATATATCTATATACATCCAATTTCTTGATCCAGTCATCTATTTTTGGGCATTTAAGTTGTTTCTATATCCTACCTATTGTAAATAATGCCGCAATAAACATAAGGGTGTAGGGTATTCTTTTGGATTAATGTGTGTGTGTTTTGTCTCCTTTGGGTAGGTTCCAAGGAATGGAATTGCTGGGTGATATGGTAGCTCTATTTTTAAGTTTCATGAACCTCCACCACTTTCCATAGTAGCTGAGCCTGTTTGCATTCCCACCAGCAGTGTGGGACACTGATTTTCTAAGACTTGGTGTACTGTACTTGCATTACGGATTTCCTATTTCCTGAAATTAGGAATCTCACAAAAGTGGGCTGGATGCGTTGTTCACTGATTATTCAGGTCAAAGGCCTCCAGAGATGTTTAGATCCTAGTGAAGTTTACTGCTTTAACATTGCTTTCATGTCATAAAGATCAGCTTGGGGTTTTTGGAGTTCACGTTTAAAAAAGCTAATGGCAATTTTGGATATGGGATAATTTCAGACTGTGGAGGCACGTTTTCTGCCTCCTTTCACCTACATATAACACATAAACAATCTTGAAAAACTTGCTCTACCCCTATCCCCAATGAATCTCCTTGCATTAAAATTAGGCCAGAGTAATAGCTGTCCTTTGTAAAACTTTATTTCAGAGGTCAGTCTATCTGCTAAATCTTGGGCAACCAAGATTTCTCGGTCAAAAATAGAATAAGGACAAAGAAATGAGAAATGGACGATGACAATAACCTAAGAAACCCAAGATATATCTTTCAATTTGGAAGAAAGTTGTCAGTTGAGAGTAACGTTGACCTTTGGGGGAGTCAAATGATGACATAATCTCAGAACTTCACTCTCAGTTAAACTCACACTGTTCTTACTGGCATTTAGTTGGTTCTCTGGGAAGTGCTAGGGTGGACTGACTCTCTAAAACTATGTTAGAAATACTAATCTCTAAAAGTCAAGGACTGTGAGCTAAAAGAAACAGCATAACCATTTTCAACATGGAATAATTTTCAAAAAGCAAGCAAAGCTATTATTTACTGAAAACATTGGAAATACCTAAAAATATGTATAAATAACAGATGGCTCCCATTTGCACAGTAATTTATTTTTGTCATTTTCATTACATAGAAGAATGTAACATTTCTTCAAATCTATCTTCCAGACATTTGCCACTTCAGTTCATTGGACTCCATTTCTGGCTGGCATTTCAGTACTGGATGCCAAGTAGTATTTATTCTCCGTCTTCAGAAATAATCTCTAGGACCTGTCACCTTCCTTTTGAAATTCATCAACCAATAATAAGGCAACTGTCCATATTTATGATTGTTAAGATACTTGTATAATTGCATTTTGACCTCTCCACTGTATTATGTGAATAAATTGAAGTCACTAGAGCTCTATATTCACTAGATTGCAATGGTCTACCCTCCTTTCAGAATAGTCCGGACTTCAAACTTTGAAAAAATTTTCATTGCCCTCTTCATGCTTCTCTCAATCATGTGCAATTTTACCATAATAAAACTGAAATAAGGAAAGCAGAACTCAACCTAGGATAGAAATACTATCTGTTCTATCTTTTGCTGGGAGAATTCTGACTGCCAGGGATGTTATGTAGAGGCAACTAAAATAGCATTTGATGGAGAGTGATTCAAAAACAGGGTGGGAAATTAAAAGGGGTGGGGTTCCAACAGAGGCATCCAGCCACCAGGAGGGTTGGGCTAAGGGATTGTCCTAGGAGCGGCTCACAGGCTTGGGCCTGTAAGCCGCAGCGCTGGGATGTGCACATGCGCAGTGATGACAAGGACGCCAGCAGGAAGGCGTCTGAAACCCTAGTGATGCCAAGGTGACAAAGTCAACAAGCTAGCCTGCCAAAATGTGTAGCTGGAAAAGAACCTGCTTTCCACCACACATATGAAGATACCATTCCTGTTCAAATATTTATGTGGGTTTGCTTTCCGAAAAGACTTATTCCTCCATTAGATTTAGGTACTTCCTCATTCCTGTCTCTCTTTAAGGTTATGTGGGGATTTCCTCATCATTTGTCCTGAGGGACTGAAATTTGTTGAAACGGTAGTGGAAGCTTGAAAAAGATAAATTCTGCCACACATAAAAGTTGTAAATGTTTCAGTTGTTAAACTCAAGTCACTTGATCATGTTCTCAGCTCACTATTTTCACAGTTTATCCTGTTAAAAAGCACATCATAAACCAGGAGGTTTTTCATCATTGATATTTTCACATTAAGAATCATACGGGATAAACCTTTTTTCCCCCTTAAGGTTAAATTCTTTAAAAACCAATTAGCCTTGAATACATTACAATTCATGGCATGAGAAAGATACAACCACATTGTAGTGGTTGGAAATTACTAAAGAATGAACTATTCTTGGAAAAACAGAAATTATGCTATTATGAACTTTTAGACTAAGCTCTGTAATGGCCCATGGCAAGGATCTTTACTGGATTCTACTGAACAAAAACAAAAAAAAATAAAATGACAGGTAATGCCTACCAGATACCAGACACTACCTCATAAATTTAGTAATTTAATTCTTGGGTTAAATCTAAATGAAGGTGTTTCACTTCCAATTTATGGGTAGGAACACTAAAGTCAAATGATTTATCAAAATTGCCCTGTTTGGAGGTGCTGGGTAAGGATATAAAATCAGATAGTTCTTTTCATTACACTGTGACACCTCTTAGTTGAGTATTCCAATGGTTGCTTTAGAGTTGAGGAATACATTTTCACTTCTTCACATCCTGCTCTTTATGGATTAAACTTTATGGATTAAATTGCAATAAGGAAGTTGTTTTCCCAAATAAAAGGGAATGCCTTAAATCCCTTTATTTAAAATCAGAGGCATATGAATAGCAAGCAAAGAAATAAAAATCGAGAAATTTCATTATAAAGTTATAATTTTCATTATAAAGTTCCATAAATCAAAGTTCCATAAATTTCATTATAAAGTTATAATTTTCATTATAAAGTTCCATAAATCAAAGTGGGATTACACACAATCTGTGAAGCATTAGAATGCTAGGAGAGGTTCTCAAAGGTACCCCGAATGAAAGTATTATCAAGAGTTCTAATCTGAGGAACTTTGGGAAGACTTTGTCTTTTTAGTCTTTTTGTAAGATATGTTCTTGAAATAAAGGTGCTAGTGACATAAATGTTGACCATATTTCAGTTTTGCAGTTGTGGTTTGCCATAAAATTGCCTATAAGAATTCTAATGAACTGTACAGAAATATGACCTCGTAACTAGGTAGGTAATGATACGGTCAACTGCAAAGCAGAGTTCTCAGCAAGAGTTCAAGCTTAAAGTCTGACATTTTATTCTTTTGTTCCATTTGTTTATTTTTAAAATTTCTTAAAGACTATTAAAGGAAGTAAATTAATATCCTTAAATATTCATTGGTTCAAAGCAATTGCCGTTTATGTTCCACTAATGTGTTTGGTTTGCTTTGAACAATGCAAATAAAAAGCAGAATGTTCTACCTTATCAACCATCACAATTTGTGTTGTCTGTGGGAGTATGTGAGTGAACATGCAATGAATAATAAAAAATAATCGATACTTTCTAGCTTGTGAATCAAGGTGTATTTAATTAAGTGTATGGGGGAAAGAAATCCAGGAAAGAAATATCAGTCAAAATGTGATGCCAATGCAATGGCATTTTACATATATTTTGTAGAGTAATTTAAACCACTTATACCAAGGCTCAAGTATAAATAATATATTCTTTGAATAGGTTGGGTCTTCAGCTGTCTTCCTACCCTGCCTCTTAACTCCTCCCACAGATTTCACAGTTTCTGTATATCAGGTTCAGTCATTTATCTAGTGAAGCAGTTATCATATTCCACTATTCCATGGCTAATCATGGCATAAGCAGTTAGCACTTTTCATCTTCAAAGCTCTTAACAGTAGTTAATTAATATAAACAACCCCCTTAGGAGATAAATTAATCACACTATACCAGTTCCCATTTTACTAATTCAGAACTGAGGTAAAGGGGCCAAGTAATTGGCTCAAAGCCACTGAGAAAACAGTATTTGAAGACTGTAGTTGCCCCAGGAGCTCTGGATCTCAAACTTTCATAAAATGTTTGTTTTTCTCACTGCTTTCTTGAACATCTACTGTCACTGAGAGCCTACGCTTGATGCTCCACGCTATCAACATAAGTTGTAAAGAAATTTAAAATGTCATCCCATGCTCTTAGTCTTCAGATAGAATTTTATCTTCTGTTTAACTGGCCCTAGAAAACTGAATCTCTATAGCCAAAGAAGTCAGGACATTTATCATCTACATGACTATAACAATCAAATGAAAATTAACATGAAACCAATCGATATCTGCCCACACCACCAAATGTGTGATATCGAATGAAATTTAGACCAATTTAAATGTATTGATGTTGTTAGAGGTTACATTAAATCACACAAGATAATTTTCAATAAAGGACATATAAGCACGTTGACATGTTCAATGTATAATTCAGTGGCATAATCTGGGAATAATAAATGGAATATATCAGCTATGCTCTTTTCTCAATGTACACTGACACAAAATTAGCTTGCTCCTTTTCTCCATCTGATTAAACAAATTTTTAAGATATCTCAAGCCACTTAAGTATAAATGAAATAAAATCTATATGGAAATTTATAGGAAATATATAAAATAAACTTGGGGCACTATATATTAAAATTACTAGAAATCTTACCCATCTTTCACAATAAAGACACTTTCCAGTTATTGCTTTAACTGGAATTCTGTGAGTCCACACTTGTATCAATTGATTCATTTCTTAGACAGAACCATGTTTAAATGGTCACTTTTTGCTTTGGGAAAGTAGGATATAGGTAATAGGGATCTCATTTTAAATAAAAATGTGTGTGGGTTTTCCACCAATTTTCTTCTAGATATAAACATCACACCCAACCTCATTAGCATAGGCAATTTGAAAACAAAATTTTAGGAAGATTTCCAAAATCATCTTATGGAAACTGGGGGAAGAATATATGGAAACACTCTGTACTGGGAACTCGCAGCAACATTTCTCTAAGTCTAAAATTATTCCAATGTAAAGCATTAATTCTTTTTTTTTTTAAAGGCAACATAAAAGTGAGTGTGGTAAAGTGAAAATGAACACCCTAGGGAGATTGCCGTTTAAACTCTGGCATCTGTGAAGGTCAAGTGATTTGGGGGAAGAAAAAAGAAACTCATAAATCATAATTAAGAACTCTGATGTGGGGAGATTCTTTTAGATTATCTGAGTGAGCTCTCAATTTGAGCACATGTATTCTTGAAAGAAGGAAAAAGAAGTTTACGCACAGAGAGAGGTTAATATCAAGGCAGAGCAGAAGATATTTGAAGATGCTGGTTTTGAAGACTGAGGTAGTATAGACACAAGCTGAGGCTTACTGACAGTCAGAAGCTGGAAGAGGCTAGGAACATATTTACCCATAGAATCTCTCAAGAATGTGATTCTGCTGACACCTTGACTTCTGTCAAGTGATACAGATTTAATTTCTGATATTCAGAGTTATGAGACAATAAATTCCTCTTGTTGTAAGATGCCAAATTTATGGTCACTTGTTACAGGAGCCACAGGAAATTAATATTATTGGAGAAGAAGTATAACAGAG
Source organism: Condylura cristata (assembly GCF_000260355.1). Taxonomy (NCBI): domain Eukaryota; kingdom Metazoa; phylum Chordata; class Mammalia; order Eulipotyphla; family Talpidae; genus Condylura; species Condylura cristata. The sequence goes on along the minus strand of NW_004567104.1, from coordinate 18,497,334 downwards.
TGAACCACAGAAAATAGAAATGTACAAATAGTCAATAAGCATATGGGAGATAAGGGAGATGGTCCATGTTACTAATAATTATAGAATCTGTCAATTAAAATATTTAGCTAACTTATTTCCTACCAGATCACAAAATAAAGAGGTTGAGATTTTTTTTTTTAAATCCCCAGGTGCAAAGATTTTAAAGCAGCCAATTGCCAATCAGGGAAGAATGGCTAAGTTCTTACAAGCTAACACATTTCATGATCTTCAGAAAATTGTGGGCATCCTAAAAATAAAATTCAGGGCCCTCCCTAGTGGCACAGTGGGTTAAAGCATAGCACTAAGAAGCTAAGGCCACTTCAGCATGAGTTCAATCTCCACGCTGGAGGTGAACCACATGGCACAGCAGACCTCTCAGGAGAGGTCTGCCCACTGCTCCCCTCAGCAGTGTATTTCAGTAGATCTGCCTGTTCTGCTCCCCACTTTGTCTCTGGTGATTCCTCTCACCGCCCCTGTACCTCTGGTTTGTAACCCAGTTCTGTATGTATAAATAAATCTTTTAAATAATTTTCTAAATAAAATAAAATTCAGAGTGAGTAAATAATGGAGATTTGATTTTAACCACTCTTTAGTATGTTACAAATTTTGTTATTACATTATTAATTAAAATACATACATATGGAGATACTTATGGTCAAGTTTGCTTAACCATAGTCCTTTCTCTCTCTCCCAACCTGTGATGATCCAGACATCATAACATATGTCAGTATGTAGAGATTCATATCTAAATATATAATTAGTTCACATATTCTGTATGTTTATAATTTGCATAGACATAATTGTCTATGTAATTGTATGTGCTCATATACAATTTTTATATGTATTTTTATTTGGTGTTTTTGATTGCATTCTCCTTTGTCTTTTTTTCCAGCAATAAAGTCAAGATGAAATAAAAAAATTCCAAAAACGGATGCTTTTACACATAGAGAAAAGATTCTCATGTCTTACTTAACGCATTGAATATTTGGAAGAGAGTTTATTTGTTCTATAATGTTCCTATTGTATCTCAGTCTATCAATATTTCCACCTTTCTAATCTCCCCATCTTCACTTTGCTCCTCTTAAAAACATATTTAAGATGCTTCCAGCCTCCCCAGCAACCTGCCACCTAAAACATCTCATGTGATTTCAGCTCCCTGAGATATCATCCTTTCTTCACTTATCCAAAATTCTTGAGAATAGATCACATTTATCTTCATTGTACATTGACTTGGCAGCTCAATTAGAGTGAAAACCTTCACTTGAACCCACTCTCACTTATGAACAGTCTTCTTCATAATGAAGGGATCTTGTTGTTAACAAAACAGACATGGTCCCTGCCATCATTCAGAGCTCTGTGAACTAGCTGACCTGAGTGGGTTTTGAGGCAGGGGGATGGGAAGATGACTGGCTTGTCCCACTGTCCTTAAATTTGAACTTCTACCCTCTCAATTCTGCTCCTGTAAGGCTTAAGGTGAGACACAGATTGAATGAGGTAGAAAAGCATGGGTTTTATTCACTGTTTCTCAGGAAATCCAATCACTGTGTGACTCAGAGAGAGAGTGCATGAAGATGGCTATTTCTTTCCTGTTATCTTTATGATTGTTGTAGAATTGATCCTCTAAAGCTCTGAACGTCTCCTAAAACTGCCAGAAATGCTAATTCCATATTTATTCATGTCCCATGCATGGATGAAGCCAGCTTCCGTAACAAGTTATTTAAACCTTCAGGAAATACTGCTATTTTAGCATTTCTGAACAGAAGTACAAATAAAACAAAATGTTGAGCCACTATAAAGGGATATTTGTGTTATTTATTTATTTTTAATTACACTAAAATAAACTGAAAATGTCTGGTCTGTTTCCAGTGAGAATGTTTTTTAAAAAGAACATAGAGAATGTATGAATAAAAGGATTGCTGAGGAATTAGAGTATAATGCAATGTATTCTAATCAAAATTTTGTTCTCCCTTGAAGAAATTATTTGCTGCAAGAGGAAAAAATGGATGAAAAGATTAATTCTTGAATGCTGATTTGAAAAAAAGGCTCTTGGGTGCTTGATACCAAAGTAACAAAATATCTTTGTAGATAAATATCAACCAGAGAAATATTACATGTAAACTCTCCATGAATACTGGCCAAAGAAACATGAATCTTGGAGTCAAAAAATACTACTGGAGAATTGACTTATATTTTCACACCATTATTTTAGCTGCTATATTGCAGAAATTAATATATATATGGGGTATAATCATTTAACTATAATCTTTACCATAAAATAAATTTTTCTTGAGAGAGAGGATCATGTATACATTTTTGAGATAGAAAAATAGAAGAAATCAGAGGAAGTACAAAGGAGATTTAACTATTCACCTCTGATAGAACAAATCCAATGCTCTTTTAAGCTCAGTGAAGACAGAAAATGTCTCTCTTGCTGACTCTAATGCCCTCAACACTTGATGAGTGAATGAATAAATAAACTCCAATTTCCCATTTTATCTGATAACCAATTAGTCAGAAAAGAGATGATGAGTTTTGAAATGAAGAGTGAATACAGGAACAAAGAGGAAATACTGGAACTGAAAAACTATTATCACCAGCTAGTCTCAATTGGCATGTGGTTGAATGAATGTGAGAACAGAGAGGCAACTACAGTAGTCTATTCCTTTATAAAATATAAATGTGAGTGATGCATGTGCATTTATTGAACTATGAAGTTGTGCTCCCCAAATTACAGTTAGGTAAATGACGGCAAATCAATAAAATTGGGTTCAAATTAATTAACAATAAGAAGGAAGAATGTAAAAATATGAAGAGGGAAAGAGATTGCTAGATCAGGAAGTTTTATTTGTTTACTGAAACAAATAAAGGAATAGACAGAAGGGCAAAGATACAGAAAAATCATTTCTGAAGGGCTGGGACAGATTCTACCAAAACACAAAAAGACTGGGTAAGAGGACACATGATTTAATCCAAAGACCAGAGAAGGAGGATCAAAATGTCTTGGTGTGAGCTTGCCTGAGGTAACATTCACCAACTGAGTGATACTGGTGAGCTTTCTGAACTTTAATTTTATCATCTCTGCAATAAAAGCATATATATATATATATATATATATATATATATATATATGTTTTCAGTGAAAATTAACTAAGAGAAACATTTTCAAGAGTCTAGACAGACACTTGAACCGCTGTCACAATGCACTAGAGGGCCATGTTTTGTGAGCCACCGCCAACCAATGGCCCTATCCCTGGTGTGAGCTAGCAATTTCCAAGGAGGACAGAACTGCAGTCCCAACCTGTTTTAGGAGCCCCATTATTCCCTGTATCATTGTCCTTTTCTGCACTGACTTGGCTGAGCAGGCCTCTATGGGAGCTCTGTTTTCTAAGCAAGAAAGAACAAGCAGAGTCCTGCCATTGGTCCTTTTGTATCAAGATTTAGCAATCAGCAAGTTAATAAAGTCTCAAAGATTGGTATCACTTTGAAAGGCAAAATTCACACAAAACAATTAATTAAGAACATTAAAACAAATGCATTGCTGAGGATGGAATTGGATCCAGGAGACAAAATGGGTTAAAAAATTTTTTAAAGGAATGCTCTAATTGAAAACCGGCAGCGGTAGAAGACAGTATAGTTAAACAGTATCTTATCAGAAAATTAGCAAAATGTAATTTTTATTGGGTTTTACAGATGTTATTTTTAACCACATCAAAAATCCCACCTCATGGCTATTGGCACAAATTGTCATAATTACTATAATTTGAAGTCTGAGCGATGGAATGGCTGTTGAGATAGTTATCTCATCCACAGACTAAGTCTGCATTAGTTGAGCAGCCAGGAGAAGGAGCTCATGTTTTTGTACTTGGTCTGGACTTCATTTGTGTCCTTTATCCAATCTCATTCTTAGGAATATTGAAGAATAATTTTTTTCTACCTGAAACACTGGAGAAAATCAGGAGGTTAATATTAAGAGTGCTGAGGTCACCTTTAATTAACATACCAATCACCTCACCTCCAATCTGCAAGTAAAGTGTTGTATTTTGTTCTATTTTTACATTTCCTAGTGAACTCTATCATATTTAATGCATGTACTAAATTCTGGGTATAATATATTCAACTACCTACATAAGCATGACTGATAATACCAAACTAAGAAAAAGAAGCTTTTGATATTGCTGATACCCAATTTTACATATGTCCTTGCTAATCAGGAGTAGCAATATGACTACACATGTCCAAAATATATCTAACCTTTAAATCAAAAAACAAGATCAAGAAGTGCCATGGGGGAAATTCTTTGGGTAATATATAGCCACAGATTCATAATGACATTAAATAATTAAAACTATTATGACTGAATTACAACTTAAATTTGGGGCGACTTGGCAAAGGACCTAAATCCACCTAAGCATGAGTTCAATCCCTGCCCCAGAGGTGATCCATATGGCATGGTGGACCTCTCTTGGCCCGCCTGCTGCTCCCCTCAGCAGTGTACTTCATCAGTCAGCCTGTTCTGCTCCCCACTCTGTCTCTGGTGAAGGCTCTCACCGCCCCTGAGCCTCTGGCCTGTACCCCACTTCTGAATGCACAAATAAATAAATCTTAAAAAGAGAGAGAGAGAGAGAGAGAGAGAGAGAGAGAGAGAGAGAGCACTTTGAACCAAGAAAGGAAGGTAAAGATAAAAATGCTTTGTTAGTGATTGTCCAAAACTGAGTCATCTCATTGTCATTTTAGGTTGTGGAAATTTTTCAAAAATCATTTATTTCAAGTTCTTAGTCATAATTTAACTAAAGCATATATAATGAAGATATTATGTGCTGGTGCTTCTGGAGGCCTTGAAAGGACAGTAGTGACAAGAAATTGTGCTTTCAGTAGAGAACACAAACATAAATATGCAGGAAACAAACAGAAAAGAAGTATGGACACAGGTTGGTTTTTGATAAGCCATACCTGAAGCTTCTAAAATGTTATAATGTAATGTTACTTCGATTTAAAAAATTATAAAAAATACATAATTTTATGTAGTATACATATTTTAAAGAAAATAGAAGAATGGCAGTTTAGATAGGAAGGCCCCCTTGAATAACTAGAGAAAGTTAGAGAGTAGAGAAAGTCAGGTGAATATGTGTGTGGGGGGGGGAGGTGGTGAAGAATTTCAAATCGAATAACAATTGCAAGATCCTGAGATAGGAACATGATACAGAAAGCAGGATAGAAGGTGGAAGACATAGACAGGAAACATCAGGTAGGCTTTATAGACCATGGCAGGGATTTTAGTATCTAGACTTTTTTCTCAGTATGGTTGAATTCCCCTGGAATATTGGAGAATTGAAGTGATACAATCAAATTACAACTGTTAAATGGTGGACGTTTACAGGTCACGAGGACAGTGATGAAACAATTGCAGCATTAGTCAAGGGGTAATGGTGACTTGGACCAATGTGGTAGCAGTGAAGGGACAATTAAGACTCAGATTCAAATACATGTTGGATGTTGCAATAATAGAACTTGTTAATCGGCTGAAATGTAGGAATCTGAAATGACTTTTAGTCTGAAATGACCTGAGAAAATGAACGTTACTTATTCAAAGGGAAAGATTTAAAGAAGTATTGGTTTGGGGTGTTGGGATGAAAATCAAAATTTATATTTTAATCACATTAAATATGTGATGTCAATTATATATTTACATGGAAGAGAAAAGTAACTAATTGGATATAGAACTCTAAATCTGGAGGAGAGGTTGGGTGAAAGTTATAAATTTGGAAGCCATCAGCTTTTTGATGTCATTTGAAGAAAAGATTCAACGCAATCATCAAGAGAGTTCATTGATTATAAAAAAAAAAAAGGGGGGGGGAGGATCCAGGTTGAGATTGGAAATGCAGGAGAATCCCTCCAAAAAGAATTGAAAGGGATTGCTTAATCACTAAAGGGTCATTTCAATACTCAACTCATAATGAAGCAGAATTGACTTCAGATATGAGGGAAGGGATAGGATCAGGGGCATAAAATAGAACAGTCTAAATTTAGCTATTTATAAATACTTAACTTATTACTGTTGTTACCTTATTTTATGCAAAGTGAGATATTGGATAAATTACAATATGAAGTGTAATTTTGAGGTCCTTTTCCTTTACAGTAGATTTAAAATAAATCTGATTCTGATGCAAGTGGTTCAAGGTCTTATTTTAAGAAATGTGATTCTTATGTGCATCTTGGAGAGAAGCAACAATTAAAAGGGGAAATATCATTTCTCTAAATAAGTAAAATTTAAAAATTTACTGAGTTTTTGGTTCAAATAATAGATTATAGGAATGAATAAATTTTTGATGGGGTGAACAATAATTGGTAGTAAATGAAGAATTTGTGTTTTCACTATGAATTGTATAGTATCAAGGCAAAAATCACTTTAGGGAATAATTGTGTTAACTACCAGAAGCCTTTTGTAATGGAAGAGTAACAAGCTGCCAAAATAACAATTATCAAAAGTCTTGGAAGAAATTAAAAGAAATTGACTAAGGTAGGATTCCAAGTAAGATGCTTTAAAGTAAAACATTTACAGATGCTCTATTTTTCATTGTTAAGTTGAATTATATAATTTCCCTTCATTCAAATTTTTTAGTTTTTTTTAGTGTTCAGAAAAGCAACAGATCTTTGGTTATTGTATACTGCAAGTTTGGTGAATTCGTTTATTACTTCTCAGTTTTTTGTGGAGTCTTTAGGTTTTTCTATGTATAATTTCATATTATCTGCAAATAATTAGTTGTACTTCTTCTTTTCCAATTTAAGTGTCCTTCTTTGTATTTCTTGCTTAAGTGCTCTGACTAGAACTTCCAGAACTTAACCAAAGAAAACCGATAACAGTGGGCATCCTTGTCTTCTTACTAATCTCCCACTCACCATTGAGTCTGATGTTCCCTGTGGGCTGCCCATATATAACCCTTATTATGTTTTGATACATTCCCTCTACATCTACTTTATTGAGTTTTTATTACAAAGGTTGAATTCTGTCAAATGATTTTTTTCATCTACTGAGATGATCATATGACTTTATCCTTCATTTTGTTAATGTTGTGTATCCGATTGATTTATCCCATTGTATATATTAAACCATCTTACATGCCTAGATTAAATTCCAATGATCATGGAGAATGATCCTTTTAATGTATTGTTAAATTCAACAAGCTAATATTTTGTTGAGAGTCTTTGCCTGTAATTTTTTACCTTGTGTGTTTGATATCAGGGTGATGCTCACCTCAATAAATGAATCTGGAGTTGCCCCTTCCTTTTCTACTTTTCTAAAAGGCTATGAGAGGGATTGTTACTGTTCTTTGATTTTTTGACAGAATTCACCAGAAAACCCACATGGTCGTGAACATTTGTTTGTTGAAATGTTTGATTACTGATCCAATCACCTTCAGAATTTCTGTATGTTTGTGATTCAGACTTTTGAGTTTGTACTATAGAGAAATTTATCCACTTCCTATAGGTTGTTTAATTTGTTGATGGGTAATTGTAGCACTCTCATGATCCCCTGTATTGCTGGGCTATCAATTATAATGTCATCTCTTTCATTACTTATTTTATTTGACTTCTATCATTTTTTTCTTGGTAAATTAAGCTAAGAGTTTGTCAGTTTTGTTTATCTTTCCAAATAACGAGCTCTGGCTTCTATTGATATTTTCTATTTTCTTTTGGTCTCTGGTTCATTCATTTCCACTCTGATCTTTCCTATTTTCTTCTACCAGTTAGTCCTCATTTTTCCTAGTTTCTCAAGGTAATAATAACAGCTTTCCTATTTGATATTTTCTTGTTTCTTAATGTAGGCATTATCTCTAGGAACTTTCACTTTAGAGTTTCTATTATTGTACCCAATAAGTTTTAGTATATGTATTTCAAATTTTGTTTACCTCAAGATTTGATTTTTTATTTTTTTTTCTGTTGATTTGTTCTTTAATACAAGACTGGTAACATATTTTATTACTCTCACATGTTAGTAAAATTTCCAGTTTTATTCCTTTAATTCATTTCCAGTTTCATACCATTATGGTACAAAAAGATATTTTATGTGACTTCAGCCTTCTTCAATTTATTAAGACTTGTTTTGTGGCCTAACATATGATGATCTATCCTAAAGAATGTTTTATCTGCACTTGAAAAGAATGTGCATTCTATTGTTTTTAGATGGAATGTTCTGTAAATATGTTAAGACCAGCTTGCGTAATGTATCATTTAAAGCCAATATATTTCTCTGTTGATTTTCAATCTGGATGGCCTATCCATTGATATTAGCTGAATACTAAAAGTCCCTATTATTGTTTTATTTTATAGTCCTTTCTCTCTTTGGGTATATTAAGACTTCCATTATAGATTTAGCTGCTCCTATGTTGGGCACATACATATTTACAAATGTTATATACCCTTGTTGTTTGACCCCTTTATCATTATGTAAATGTCTTCTTTGTCTCTGAGTACAGTCTTTTGTGTCAAAGCCTATTTAGTTTGGGATAAGTATAGTTATTCCAACTTTCTTTGGGTTCCCATAATACAGAAGATTATTTTTGGTTTTAATCCCTTGGCTTTCAGTTTTTGTGTGTATCTTTATATCCAAAATGAGTCCTTCAAAGGCAGCTATACACCTGTGTTATTTTTTCAATCCATTCACCTACTCTAAGTCTCCTAGTTGTAGAGTTTATTTCTCTTACCATTTAAAGTAATTATGGATAGGCATGTACTGAATACCATTTTGTTAATTGTTTTCTGTCTTGTTTTTACTTTAAATATAAAATTAAAAATTTAGGGAATCATTGATCTGGGACTCAATAATAGCAACACCTCTATATTCTAGAAGACAGTTTCTTACAACATTAAACATTCAGGTTAAGCATTCAGAATGAAATTCAGTCTAGGGTTTTGTGGGGGTTTTTAATTTAGTTTTTTTTTCCTGTCAATAGAGGAAAAATAAAAAAGCTAATTGAACATTTATAAAACAAACAGTAATGAAACTAGCCAAAAATATTCCATAAAGTGAATTTGTGGTGGGAATTTCTTGGGGACTGTACCCAAAATGATAAAGCATACATTGTATAAAAATGAATACTGATGTAAAAAAATATATATATAAAAGATGTCATAAGATGCAATGGAACAGCTGTCCTATTTGGAAGAAAAATCAGGCCATTTGGTTTGAGAGCCAACAATTGTTTAAAGGTAAGCGATAAGAAAAAGGGAACCAATGACAGTGTAATATAAGTAGCTGATACTAAGTTTTTGATTGCTCAGGCAACTCTCTCAAAAGAGGGCCATCTTCATGGGGAATACAACTGAGACTAACAGACACACATTTAGAGAAACTGAACCTCTATAGCTCAGAGTGATGTGTAAGTGATCAAAATTCTATTACTATTTTTGGTAAACTTCATTCTAAAAGATAGGGAAATGGATGGTTTACTTTCAAATGACTCACCTTGTGTGATAAGATTCTACCTTACTATGTATGAGACATGGTGTAAAGTGTTGAAAGTTTAAAGATGAACATAACAATCCAACTCTCAGTGTTTATTATCCATGGAGTGGGAGGAGGAAGAAGGCTGATAAGGACAGATGAAGAAAACAGATGCTTATAATAAAAAATAATGTGTTGACATAAAAAAAAAATGGGGGCATAAACTTTGACTGGAGCTAGCAGAGAGATTAGGGAAGGATTTCTAGAAATGGTAATGTTGAATTGAGCCTTAGGTAAAAACAGAGGTATCAAGGTAAAAATGATTTAGAGATTTGAACTTGAGCTATTTTGAAACAATGCATTTTTGAAACATTGCCATAATTGTACTAAATAACAGGCATAAATCTATATAACTCAATTCAAATGAACATCTGGCAACTTCTATAGTCATAGCAAAATTTATAATATTGAAACTTAACCAGGTGTCTAAGTAGGAGTAAGCAGACAATCTTCATATTAGAAATATAAGTTTTTTCAATATAGGGTAGAGCCATATACTTTCAGCTCAGGGAAAGGTACTGTGTAAACAAAAACCTATATGCTTACTGTGAGTAAGATTTAAGCAGCAAAAGATATGCTCCAAGTCCTAAAAGAATTAAGAGCAAAACAAATGTAAAATCTCAGAGGTTTTCAGCTTTCTCTTATCATAATTATTGTGGTAAAATACCAGTTGAAAACTGACTGCCTCATTTTTCTTCTTTAATCTGTTTTATATGCACTTACAAATATATAAAGTGACACAAAGGGGTTTTACCATAAAACATGACTAATGAATTAAAGAATGCTATTCGGTGCCTTATGGACATTTCAAAATATTGTAAACCATTTTCCTCATTAAGATAGTCCCAAAACAAAACAGAGAGTGAAAGAGAGAGAGAGAGAATTTCACTGCAGCAGCTCAAAATATGATAACTAATAAGAACAATTATAATCATTTTCCTTAGAATACAGCAACTATGAATGACACATGTAAATAGCTCCAATATATTCATTTAATATTGCTGATAATTAATGTGAGCACTAAATTAGAATTGCCTTTATCAGCTAGGGTTGTAAAGCTTTGCAACAGCCTAGAGATTACTAGAGGAGCTGATACCTGAGTGAGAGGTGTACTCAGCATGCTGATAATGAAGGAGTGTATAGACTTTTAATTCCATAAATAAATAGACTGTTTTAAGCATCAGACTTCATCAAAATTAGCCGAATTAATTAGTAAATACATACTGCATGTTTGCCTAAATCCTTTTATTCCCTGAAGAAACTAAATACCTCTCCTCATTTGCATCTGTTGGAATATAGACTTGTCCTAATTTTGAAATTTAAGGAAGCCCACAAATTGCATGGGTACTGATTTTTGTAGCAATTTCACCCAGCTTTATGAAGTACTGATCTTTTCAGTAAACTTTTTGCCTTTCCCATATTTCATAAGAAAAATAAAATTTTTTACATTGTAAGAAGTGCTAAAAGTGTTACTTTACAACTTTCTTTCAAAATCTTTTCTCTTAAAACAATGTGAATTCAGATAAATTCTGAAACCCCATAGGAAGGAAATTGACCAGCTTTGTGATATACCTTAAAAATGTAAATATGTGTATTTTAACCAGCTTAAACTAACAAAATGCCAACATTTGGCCCTCCCTGGTGGCACAATGGGTTAGGATGCAGCACTGCAACATAGCCACAGCCACTTCTGTGCAAGTTTTTCCTCATTAAGATAAGTTTGATTCCCAGCCCTGGAGGTGACCCATGGCAAGGCAGATCTCTCTTGACCCATCTGCTGCTCCCCTCAGCAGTGTACTTCATTGATCTGCCCGTCTCCCCACTCTGTTTCTGGTGAAGCCTCTCACTGATCCTGCATCTCTGGCCTATACCTCAGTTCTGTATGCATAAATAAATCTTTTTAAAAATCATTTAAAAAAAGCTAACATTTGGACAGTAGTAGAATATCTGGCTTGTAGTAGGTGCTCAATAAATGCTTGCTGAATGAAATAAGTCTGATGGGATGTTTTTAAGTGAATTTTGAACAAATATCACTTATTATTTCTTTAGGTAAACTAACATTAATGTCAAAGAAATCCAAATACTGATTTTGCTTTTCTAACACTTTTTATTCAGATCCTTATGACCTCACTTCTTGGTGACTGAAACAGTCATAGTAAAGTTCCTGTCCCATTTCCTCCCCATGCTCCCATCCATTTTCATTCTATAAGCACAATGACCTGTCTAAAACCTTTCTACATCCCCTCAGTACTTTGCGACCAAGTTCATTTGCAGAACTTTGTGGTGTGCCCACAACCAATAGGAACTTTGGCTTCCTTCATCTCCACAACTCACTTTCTGGCACTTGGTGTGCCAGCCATATTCAGCTCTATGGTTTTCCTAAATACTATGCTTACCCCAGGAACTTTTCACGTGCCATTCTATCTTTTGAAAATGTGTCCTCCCTCTTGGCTTTCCATCCTTACACTTGGCTTACCCTTACTTAGCTTTCATGTTATAGTTGAGACATGTTCTCCATGAATCTTCTCTATATAGCCCCTCTACCTCTCTTAAGACTATGTAAGTCTTGTGTGACCCTACCCCAATGCTTTCGTTTCATGATTCAACACAAATGCCTGCTTCTTATTACTTCTGTTTAAATTCCTTAACCCCAACACCTAACAATGTTTGGCACCTAGCAGGCATTCGATACATATTACTATGAGTGAATCAAGTAATTCACTCATAGTAATTTGAGTAATTTGATGAAGATGTTATAATAGTAATTTCTCATATGGTTTATATAAAAAAAAAAAGGAAACCAAAATTTCAAAGTGAGTCATCAGCTCAGCTCTGTTATTAGCTCTAAATAATTTTTCTGCACCCCAATAGTTTTCTGCATCCCAATCTGCAAAATAAGTATAATACCCCTGACCTCACATGAGATTAAATCTAATGGATTCAGGTAAATGAAAGCACTTTGGAAAATATAAATAACTATTCATGCTAGGATTTATTGCATTATCTTCATTAAGTGTCTAATTCTTTTGACTTTGTCACACTCCTACTCCAAACCTCCAGTACCTCCACTCTATTATTTCCCACTCTCATTACTATTCCCTTCTACCTTCAGTAGTGAAGAATGTCATGGACATTTCTGTTTTGATTTTTTTTTTTCCTCACTACTAGCCATCCTGATTTTACTCCAGTGAATTTCTTTCTCCCCTCAACCTCCAACATTAAACAGTGTGTTCTGAGTGAAACTGAATGGCCCAGGACCCCAGATATACAATAACTAGGTCAATGAGCACCCTGCATTCTCCTATCAATGGATAAGGTCCACGGGCCTCCTTTAGCCACAACTAATCCAATAAAATGAGCATGACTCTCAGAATGTCTTCAGGGAATCTTAGCAAAAGATGGTTATGCTTACCTGCTGGGTCAAACCAACTTAGAAGTTGCCAGCAGTCATCTTGCAACAATAATTAAAACCTCCTGAATGAAGCCAACACCACCTACAGCAAACATGAAACAGGAGCACAAAGCTCCCCTAACAAAATCAGGCAACAGTGGAACTATAGCCACCAACAAGAACGTGCATCCCTCTAATCACAATCACAAGCTAAGAATCTCACCACCCCCACCCCTAGAAAAGCAGAAACACAGAGGGATGGAGTCACCGGATATGCCACTCAAACTCACCACCATACTCACAACATCATCATCCTTGTAGAGGGTTGGTGCATTAGTCCATGACCTGGCCTGAATACCAGTCCTCAGCTACCCCAGAAGGAGCACCCAGAAGAAATGCCGGCCAATATTAGCAGCACAGTGTCTCAACACATAAAGCACATTAGGAAACAAATGACGGGAGGAAGAAGAAACACAAGTACTCAAGCAAGCCCACAGGGGAAATTTTTCCCACAACAAAATCAGTCACCAGAAATCAACAAAGATATAGAAGAACTGCTCAGCCTGTCAGAGAGAGATATTAGAATCATCATTATTAACAAACAAAAAGAGATGAAGAGGAGAAAAAAATATATATAAGACAATCAATGAACTTAAGAATGAAAACAAGACCTTAAAAAAGGAAATAAAAGAAATGCAGGAGATTAAAAGACTATTGGAGGAGATAAAGAATTTTGGGAAAAGGAGTAAAAACAGAATAGATGAAATGGAAGAATGAATAAGCATCCTTAAACACACAGAAATAAAGAGAATCAAAACAGAAAGAGAGAGAGAGAGAGAAGTAAAAAGGAAAAGGAATGAAGAAACACTCTGACAGCAACCTGGCACCATGAGGAAAGGAGATATTAGAGTTATAGGTCTCCTAGAAGGTGAGTAAAAAGGCCAAGGAATCAAGAAAATATTCACAGAGGTAACTGCAGTGAACTTCCCAAGTATGGAGGAGATGAAAATAGACAAAAATAGACATAAAAGAAGTGAGAAGGACACTAAAGTACCATGATGAAAGTAGAAATACAGCAAGACACATAAAAGTCCCAAGAATCCAACACAAAGAAAAAATAATAAGATTGACAAGAGGGAAGAAACAAATAACCTATAAAGGAAAACCAATCAGGCTGACATCAGGTTTCTCTGAAGAAACACTACAGACAAGGAGACAATAGAAGGACATATTCAACAAACTACAAAACATCAAATGCCAACCAAAAATACTCTATTTTGTGAACCTCTCCTTCCTCTATGAAGAAAGAATAAGGACATTCTCACACAAAAAGGAACTCCACGATTTTGTCATGATAAACCCCCCACTCAAAAAAATACTTCAAGAAGTCCTTATGCCAAAGCCAACAGGATTAATAAGAGCAGATTAAAACAAGGAATAAAAGCACAAAAAGATAAACAAAATGACAAATATAAGTGCCAATATATCAATATTAACTCTAAATGTAAATTAAATGGTTTATACTTAGTAATAAAGAGACACAGAATGGCAGTCTGAGAAAACTTGGCTGCTACTTGCAGAAAAATGATGCTAGACTACTACCTCACACCATGCACAAAAAACAATTCAAAATGGATAAAGAACTAGACATAATACCCAAAACCACCTTCTAGAAGAAAAGATGAGCAAAACACTACATGACATACGCGTTACTAACATCTTTAAAGATACATCACCTAATGAAGGAAAGAATAAACAGCTGGGATTACATCAAGTTAAAGAGCTTCTGTACAACAAAGGAGACACCCCACTGAATGGGAGAAAATTTTTGCACACAATACTAATGACAAAGTACTGATCACAAAATATACAAAGAGCTGATGCAGCGCACCAAAAATAAAGTGAACAACCACATCAAAAAATGGGCAGAAGAACTAAAGAGACAGTTCTCCAAATAGGAAATTCAGATGGTCAACAGATATATAAAAAAAGAAAAAATATTGAACATCATTTGTAATAAGGGAAGTGCAAATTAAAATTGCAATGTGATACCACCTCACACCAGTGAAAATGACATATATTAAAATTACTAGCTGCTCTCCCTGGTGGCGCAGCAGGTTAAGGCACAGCACTAAGAAGCTAAAGCCACTTCTGCATGAGTTTGGTCCCCGCCTGCCCCGAGGAGATCCACATGGTGTGGCAGACCTCTCCTGACC
Organism: Condylura cristata; assembly: GCF_000260355.1. Taxonomy (NCBI): domain Eukaryota; kingdom Metazoa; phylum Chordata; class Mammalia; order Eulipotyphla; family Talpidae; genus Condylura; species Condylura cristata. Next base: position 18,482,204 of record NW_004567104.1, on the reverse strand, counting down.
CACCCGCTGCTCCCCTCAGCAGTGTACTTTGTCAATTTGCCTGTTCTGCTCCTTGCTCTGTCTCTGGTGAATCCTCTCACCCTCCGCATCTCTGGCCTGTACCCCACTTCTGTATGAATAAATAAATAAATCTTTAAAATAAATAAATAAATAAAAATAAAATAAAATTACTAGCAACAACAAATGTTGGTGAGGATGTGGAGAAAAAGGAACACTCCTGAACTGCTGGTGGAATACAGAGTGGTACAACCACTATGGAAAGCTGTTTGGAGGTTTCACAAACTGCTAAAAATGAAGCTTCCATGTGACCCAGCAATCCCACTCCTAGGTATCTACCCAAGGACACAAAAACATTGACTCAAAAGCACACCTACACTCCCATGTTTATTGCTGCTCTATTTACAATAGGCAATATGTGGAATCAACCTAAATGCCCCCAAAAAGATGACTGGATTAAAAAGATGTGGCACATATACACAATGAAATATTACTCTGCAATCAAAAAAGATTAACTCATGCCTTTTGCAGCAACATGGATGGACCTGAAAGGGATCATGCTTGGTGAAATAAGCCAGAAAGAAAGAGACAGTATCAGATTTTTCACTCATAGCAGAAACATAAGGGACTAAAAAAGAAGTAATTGGAATAAAGAAAAAATGAAAAACAATAAACCAAAGACATTTTAAAGGGGTGGAAAGGAGAGTTGGATCAAAACTGGGGTGGGATGAGAGAGTACATGGGACTATGGTGATAGCACATAGATGAGTTGATGGTGTGAAGTCCACATGGATGAGTTGGTGGTGTGAGATGAAAAAAATGCACACAATGAAGAATGTAATGTAAAAAATAATGTAATGTATGTGAAAAATGTAATGTAAAAAATCAATAATAAATAAAAAAGGAAAACCTTCCTGGGGGGCATTCTCAAACTGCTGATTCATGCTCACCTGAAGCTAGCAATACCCAGTGTGAATGATAATCAGGAAGCTGCAGCTCTGCATTTTAACATCAAATGTGATGTCCATATTTCTTCCACCTTGAAAATAATTTTTTTTAATTTCTTTTCTTCCTTATAACAATAATTTAAAAATGAATTAAAATTTGAAACAATATTCAACTAAAGCATACAGAGCAATGAAGTTAAATTATGAACGAGAGTTGAGCTCCTTACAAGGAAAGGGCTTTATTAAGTCAAAGTTTTTATTCTAGTAGATCACCACTGATTTTATTACTTGCCTCCTAGTAGGCCTTCAAGTTTCCATGCTATGAAAATACGAAATTAAAGCACAGAAACTTTTTTTCTGGAAAAATCAGTATCTTGCAGTCAAAAATATTGCTCATGTGATATAGAAAAAGCCACTTTAAGAAGCATTCTATTATTATAACTCCAACCTGAATTTTCTATTTAAATCTTTCAAAAATTTTTTTGGCTCTATAATTTTGGTAAAATCCAGGTTAACACAAGCTTGTCGGAATTGCTTTCTTCAGAAGTAAGCAGTTAGATCAGGAAATAAACCACAAAAATTCCTTAATTGCTAGTCATCTAAGTAAGGTCTTATACTTTGGCTGAAAAATAAACCAAAGGAAAGAAATACCTAGCAATCTTTTTCTATTTTCTATTTTTTTCCTTTTTAAACACAAGCCAAGGAAAACACCATATTTTACAAAGGGGTCAAAAGAATAGGGGGGAAGATAACTCTTCAACCCTTCCTTTCTAGGTATAATTAGCCACATAAGCTTTGTCCACATTAACATTAAGCCAGCTGAGCTTGAGAGTGATTTAATTCATATCACTTTGCCAATGTATTTATCCAATATTAATCCTATGTGTTTTAGGAATTGGTCTGAACCAAACTACATTGGAATTGTCCCCCAAAAGGTTAAGTTATGCCCCAGGAGCATCTTAAGTTATAATAGTAATTTATTTAGTATGTATAATAAATTCATTTCTAATGAATTCCCATTTACATTAGATTGTTGGCCACGAGCTACCTCTCATGACTACATTTGGTATAGACAGACTGTCTAAACCCAGTTCTCAAATATTTTAGAGCATTTCAGATAGGTGGTTCATGCTTAGTGAGTTCATGTTTCAGATACAATCATCAACACCATCAAATCGATTAACAAATAGAGACTAAAAATGACAATAATGATGAAATCATTTGTCACTTCCTAAGGGTCAAGCATATACTAGGAAGTTAAAAATATATACTTTCAATTTCTTGCAACTACTCTGAAAAGAATGTTTTATTAAACTAACTTTACAGAAAAAAAAAAAACCTAAGGAGGTTAAGGTTATTTCCTAAGTGTTAAGGTTTGAATTGAGATATCCTTACACAACAGGAGTAATGCAGTTACGCAGCTCTACCTTCACTGGGGCAGGCAACATACAGAATCTCACACTCTATTGACTTTCCTATTTGTTGGGACTCATTTATTTCCTTTTATAGTGTGTATAGTAATGCACATTTATTTGTATAAAAATAGCATAGTAATTCAATATTGGTATAGAACTGAAATTAACATAGAATTTCAAACATAATTCAAGGAATTATTGATGAAACTGGCACTTTTCTTAAGCTAAAGCTTACAGGATAAAACCTACTTACTGACTATATGAGAGCAGTAAGACACAGAGATTGCCACACTACTTCTGTAGCTATAGAATCTCCTCAACTGCAGAGGTGAAGTTTGAGTGCCTCAAGGTCATGGGAATCCTCTGGCCTGTCCAGCTGCTCCACTGAGCTGGAGCATAACTGGCCGCAGGTTATGATTTCCAAATCTGTCAGGCATCATTTGTGAGGTATGTGCATCATCAGCCTGCTTATACTGTGGTCCTAGGTTTTGCAACATTAGAGACAATGCCAGTCTTGACTTTCTGATCCACTGGCTGTGTTAACAGTGCTAAGAAGTGCATAATACCCTCATTTTGGGTCCTCATCTTCTTCAGCTCAGTATTGACTGCACTAGCAGAAGTGAAGAGGGACAGGGCACTTTCAGAGCACTAGGATGACTTCCAAATACTTCCCCTTTTGCACAAGCTTCTCAGGGACAGAGCATTTGTTCTTGACCACAGCTACTTTTACTTAGATAGCACCAGGAGAAACCTTTACTGCTGCTCAAAAAAATCTTTTTTTTTAAAAAAAGATTTATTTATTTATTCATACAGAAGTGGAGTACAGGCCAGAGATGCGGAGGGTGAGAGGATTCACCAGAGACAGAGTGGGGAGCAGAACAGGCCGACTGATGAAGTACTGCTGAGGGGAAAAGCGGGTGGGTCAGGAGAGGTCTGCCGAGCCATGTAGTCACCTCTGGGGCAGGCGGGAATCGAACTTATGTGGAAGTGGCTTTAGCTTCTCAGTGCTGTGCTTTAACCCGCTGCGCCAACGGGGAGGGCCAAAATCTCTTTTTAAAGTCTCCTCACCTTTGCTCCAACACCAGGCAATATATGTACTGTGGACAATTGGGTGTCATTCCTAACAAACTTTCCCATGTGGGTAAGAATATCTCCAACTCACAATGAGATGTATTTTTCAATACCTTTCCAGTCAGGGCACTTGTTGAGCGCTGGCATTTATTAATAAAATGAAAGTTTTTTGATAACATTTTTTAAAGATTTATTTATTTATGCATACAAGAACTGGGGTATAGGCAGGGTGTGAGAAGATTCACCAGAGACAGAAAGGGGGGCAGAACAGGCAGCTTGAATGAAACACACTGCTGAGGGGAGCAGTAGGCAGGTCTGAAGAG
>NW_004567104.1:18458196-18478181 GCF_000260355.1 Condylura cristata | reverse complement strand
AATAGGAATATTTTTTAAGATTTATTTTTATTTATTTATATACGAGTAGGGTATAAGCCAGAGGTGTGGGAAGTAAGAGGATAAACCAGAGACAGCGTGGGGAGCAGAACAGGCAGATCTACTGAAACAAACTGCTGAGGGGATTACCGAGTAAGACAAGAGAGATCTGCTGCACTATGTGGGTCAGCTCTTGGGGGCTGAATCAAACTCATGCTTCAGTGACTACTGACAGCTTCATATTGCTGAGACTTAACCCCTGTGCCACCAGGGATGCCCAATAAAATAAAATGTTTTATGGAATAAAACTTTTTTACAGATAAATATTATACAGTATGTTAAAAGAAAGGTAAAGGGAGATGAGTTTATTTCCTAAAACTTTTCAATCAAGTTACTGGAAAAGTTGAAAACTCCCGACCTCCTACTGTCATGTTATTTTAAGCTGTGACAGGATTACATTCTGCTGAAAGTATGAAAAATCTCAGTGATTTTGCATTCCTTTGGCTTGGAAAACATATCCCACAGATGTCTAGTGTCTCTCTCTGCTCAACTGAGGAGTAAGAGAAGGGGTTTAGAATATCCAATGGTCTTGGCACACCCACCCACCAACCAAAGTTTCTCTGCTTTTATGTCATCTATATGTTTGATTTGTTGCATTAAAAGGGCTTTGGCCACCTATGACAGAATAAAAAAATTGAATTCCACTGCTGATCATTGTGATATCCTAATTTTATAGGTGATACAACTCAGGCAGAGGAGTATGGGTCTCGCCACCGATAAATGCCAAAGGTTCCCTGACTTTGTTCTACTACTTTGCAGCTGACAATATAGCAAATCATTCTGCTCAAAAGTTCACCTTTCTGTGTATTCACCCTAAAGTGCCTTCAGCACTATAAATCACAGGCTTATCGCTCACATTTTGATATAAAGAATAAGTGCACTAAAGGATCCCAAGAACAACCTTCTCATCGCTTGGAGGCTCGTTTATGTGTTTGTAGTATTAAAATAAATCAAAGGCAAATGCTTCTAGATAGCAGTTAATTCTAATGCATTCTTTGACTAAGGAATGCACATTTAGTCAGCCAAACTTACTAGCAAGATGGAAATGTGCCTGCTGGGTGCATTTGGCACTACCCCACTGGTGGGTCATGGAGATAGAATCTATAAGGAATAAACGGCAGTTGGGTTTATTGTTTTGGAAGGACAAAGTCCACAAGAGCATACTCCTGGACAAACTAGATTCTTTTGACTTTTATTTCTGTTTTTTATTAAGATTTTTTTTTTATGCATCCAAAACTGGGGTACAGGCCAGAGGTGCAGGGGTGGTAAGAGGATTCACCAGCGACAGAGTAGGAAGCAGAATGGGGCAGATCAACAAAGTACACTGCTGAGGGGAGCAGTGGGTTAGACAGGAAAGCTCTGCACCACCATGTGGGTCACCTCCCTGGCCTGGAATTGAACTCGCCCTAAAGTGACTATGGCTAGCTTCGCATTGTTGTGCTTTAACCCACTGTGTCACCATGGAAGGCCCATTGGCTTATTTCTGATTATCACACCACCTTGAATAAATTGTTTCCTGGCATCAGAATCCATAAATCCTTTATTTATGTCTTTTCCGGTAATCCAGAATCTGAATCTTCCAGGCTTGGGCTCCTTGCACCCCAGCCCTCCTGAAAACTTCTGTGGGGTCTTAGGCTAGGACTAGTATCTTCCTGCTCTCACTCCATATGAATGACCAAGTTATTTACTACTTTCTTATGATGATAGTAAAAATAACAGTAACATCTAACATGTTTCTAGCACCTAATAGGAGCCAGAGACAACACTCTAAGTATATATGATCCCTATTTTGTACATGACAAAATGAAACCAAAATGAAACTCAGTGAAAACAAGAAATTTAACCTAAGAGCAAACAAAAAATAAATGACAAAATGGATATTTGACTTGTATAGCCTGAGCACTTAACCCTTAAACTCTATACCAGTGTGTCTCCTCTGGGTTCTATAGTACCTGAAATGTGATCAGTTTTGTCTCCTAGAACAATGATTTCTTATACGACTATGAACAGAATGGGATCTCAAGAACCAATGTCACTACAAGAGTAGAGACCATGTTCTGCCAGTGCTAAATCCCCTAGCAGTAGAGACCAGTGACTATGCACACACATACCAGTCACACTCAGCATTTGGCTCCTTTTACTGCATCTGCAGCAGTTTGGCAATTCTAGCATCTGATGGATTAGTGCTGATCTACACTGATTGCTCACACCTGCAATTCAAACTAACCCCTGTTCCGCTTTGTGCAATCAGCCATGCCCAGGTAAGACCATCAGCTTCCCAAATGACAGGCAAACAGAGACCCACCTGACAGGTCCAACCAGACACCTGTGAGCCCTGCAAAGTGGGAAGAAAGGGGGAAGGGAAAGGTGGAATTACAAATTAAAGCACCAAATATAAACTTAAAGGAATGAGTGATTCATCTGCTTCTCAGAAACATCAGGGACTTTAAAGATGGGAAAAATCAAAGGTCTCCAGCTAATGAGTAGTCAGTGGCAGTGGGATTTTTACAGGCAATAGAATCTGATAATTGTGTTTCTATGTATAAGAAGCTTTAGTCAGAGAATTTTGGTAGGCCTTAGATTACCAAAAGTGCCAAACATAATCGTGCTTTGATTTCCAGTGCTACCCCCTACAGATGAGCTCTAGATACATTTGCTAACATTGTCCTCATAATCCTCATAACATCCTCTCCTGGAGGTAAGAGTATGGATGGAAAATGGAGTCCACCAGGGTTGCCACAACTTGCACAGAGCATCCAGCAGCAAAAAAAAAAAAAAATGCATTTGCACTCCTTGATGAAAAGAATCCAATTTTGTCAATTGTGTTTTCTGGTCAGAATTTCTCCTAAATTTTCATTTCCATTGTGTAATTATTTATAGGAAAATGAATGTTATCTGGCTAACTGTAATAATGTATGTTTCTCTGTATAGCTGACTTTTAATGATCATGATCACAGAAGTAAAAGCCATGTTCCCATTCATCACCTTCCCCTCATCCTTGGCAATCCTTACTGCCTTCTCAAGGGGATAGTTGTTAAATCTTGAGTAAATGGAATAGTGCTAGTTACAACCATTAGTAATTGGATTTTGGTTTATTTCCTTCTTGAGAAAAAAAATCCCTCAATTTTGTGTCAGATTTTTGCAACATAAGTTTCTGTGAACTTTTTTGAGCTTTATAACTAATGTTTTTTCAAGGTATAAATGAAGAAATATCAGAAAGTTGAAGATCTTGTTAAGACATTTTCCAACAGGGTGAAATATAGAAGTTGCCCATCACAATATCTTCTATAAGCTAGTCACCATTTTTTCTGCTATTGCTGATACTTATTAAAGCATTCAATCAGGGGATTTCTTTTCCAATTCAAAGTTTAGCTTTGGATTTATTCTGGTTTACATATTTATAAATGTAAAAGATCTAATTACTTGTAAGGCAATAGTAACAGCTAGAAGCTGTTGTATTGAAACAACGTCCATCACCCCAAAATCATTCTATGGGCTTTTATAAAAGACAGAGTGATGAAGCCAATAACCAGAACCTTCTCATGTTATTTTGCTAGTTTTCTACTCAAAGCAGTAATATACTCTGTCTTGTAATATATTTGTAAAGTGTTATTACTTTTAGCCAGCAAGCTAAAATTGGCTCAAGAGGATATATTTGAACTTAAGTGATTTAAAGTACTAGTGAGAATGCTAAAGCTTGACTTAGATGACACACATCCTCCTGTCCATGTCCTAAGCTGTCCAGATGATGAGTCAAAATTACGGTTGAAGCTTTATCTCAAATTGCAAGAATAAATTCTAAAGCTTTCCCTATGACAAAGCATGCAAAAAAATGTTTGGATGAGATCCCTGTGTCTCTTATTATTCCTTCTCTGATATATGTGTTATCCTAAGCAGAGGAAGCAAAGAAGTTGAGGGAGTCAAACACCAACCTGGCATTTATGGCAAACAAGACTTCTGGGAACCCACATACACTTTTCCCACCACAGATCATTTCAGGAGAGAACAACTCAAAATCACTAGCATTTATATATTAAGGAACCACATGGCAGACATCATAATAAACACCTTACATATTATTTCAACTAATTAATAAATATGGAATGGTGAAAAGTAAGGGTTCTAATTCCCTGAATTCAGTTCTACTTTTACTCAAATTTCCAACTTCAAACTATACTGAGAAGTGATGGTAATCAAAAATAGCATGGTATTGGAATAAAGACAGGTCAATGGAAGAAGGTTGAGAATCCAAAAATGAACCCATACATAAATATATACAACTGCTTTATGACAGAGGCTTGAAGGCCAAGGAAATCTTGAGTAAATGGAGTTGGGAAATCTGAACATCCACATGCAAATGAATGAAACTAAGCCACTATCTAACACCATATACAAAAATCAATTCATAATGGATACAAGATTTACTTGTAAAACTTGAAGCTATAAAACTCATGGAAGAAAAAAAGTGTAGATGATGTATTCTTCAGCATTGGTTCAAAAATGTATTTGGGAACTCAACTCTAATGGTTAAGGGGAACAAAAGCAAATATAAACAAATAGGAAAATATTAAACCAAAAAAGCTTTTGAAAAGAAACTTGCATTAAAATGAAAAGACATCCTATCAAATGGATGAAGATATTTGCAAATGTTACATCCATCAAGTAGTTAACATTCAAAATATATAAAAAGAACTTTAAAAACTCAACAATAAAAAATTCTTCAACCAATTAAAAATGAAGAGAGGATCGGCCCTCCCTGGTGGCACAGCGGGTTAAAGCACTGCACTGAGAAGCTAAAGCTACTTCTGCAAGAGTTCAATCCCCGCCTGCCCAGGAGGAGACCACATGGCGTGGCAGACCTCTCCTGACCCGCCCGCTGCTCCCCTCAGCAGTGTACTTCGTCTATCTGCCTGTTCTGCTCCCCACTCTGTCTCTGGTGAAGCCTCTCGCCGCCCCTGAGCCTCTGGCCTGTACCCCAGTTCTGTATGTACAAATAAATAAATCTTTAAAAAAAAAAAATGAAGAGAGGATCAGCATAGACTCATTTCCAAAGATGTGTATATTGACATCCTCATATTTAATATGCAATTATGTTCAATATATTACCAAGAGCCGAAAAAACCCTCAGTACCCACTGACAAATGGATGGGAAATGATGATGTAATATACATACATTATGGAACACTATATAGCTGGTGTTATTTTTTCAACTCGATCATTAATGATGCTGAAATTTCTGTAAACATCTTGTGTTCTAATTATATACACCTAAAACTCCTATGTTGTATCACACTTGTATGTTGTATGAACTGTTGTATATGCTAATGTAGGTTGTATATTAAACTTACATGTTGTATATGCACCCGAAATTTATGTGTAATATTACCTACAAAGAAGGGGTGGGGGAGACAGAGCTGGGGGTGGGCAGAGGAGAGGGAACAGAAGAGAAAGAACACATGCTTCCACTAATACAGCTCTTTATTGGTTTGACAAACAGCAAGAACTAGGTTCTCTTTTCATGTAAAACAGTTGCAGCTGAGTCCCCTTACTGGATCTCGATGCCAATATTCAGCTGACTCAATGTTCAGAGGATTTTGGAGAATGTCTTAGTAATGACACTTATGAAAGAATAAATCTTGAGCAAATAGAACTTGGTAGAAACTTTCAGGGTGAAGTGTAAAATATACAATTAAACCAATTTACCTTTTCACTTAAAGTTTAACAGTTTACCTTTCCCTGAACTCAGAGCTGATCTTCATTGAAACTACCAAATGATGATGTTTTGGGTCTGCAATGGCTAAAAAGCCACATTATAGACACCAAGTCCCAGACTAAGCCTCTTTACTTAGGAAACAAATTCATGTTCTTCATCTTTTCTTCTTGTTGACTTCTTTCTGCTGCCTTAATAGTCAAATGATCCCACTTAGAAAAAAAACAAATGTTCCTAGATCAGGAAATTATATGGATTCAAATTTAATCTTTTTTCTAGGTAAGGAAACCCATCTAGAAGGTGAAAGATATTTATAAGGAAACATTTCAATACACAGTGTGCTCTATACTAGTCATCACCATGTTAGACATTCTTTCTTGTTGTCAGTTGTGAATGAAGCTGACAGTGAAGGACAGAAACCACCACAGAGCCTTGCAGGAGACACCACACTCTTCTCTGTATATAGCTGGTAAAGAGGTAGTGTTGTTTTTTTAACTTGGTCATCAATGATGCTGAAATTGCTGTAAACAACTTGTGATTTGACACAGAGTAGATGTTCCTTCATAAGAGAAGCTGGGCATTATGCTAGGGGATGAGGCATAAACACTGTGCAAGATTAAAGTGCTTGCTTGCAATGTAGGAAACTGCCATTCCTGATGCTTGATGGCAGTCACCAACTTGTATTGGAAATGACTCTCCTTGGAACTAAGCAGACCATAGGCCCCCAGTCCTGCTATGACTACATATCCACATGTCAAATTCTAGAGGTAAATGTGTTTTTCTCTCTGGATGGAGGGGTGGGGAGACAGGAGGTAAAGGTGTGTGTAATTATTGGACAGATTCCAGAAATTTGTGAAAATATTTCTCTAACCAAGCTGAACGCTTATAAGCCAGAGCTGTTCTTGTTATCAGAGCATCTAAAAAGTTGCAGTACTTACAGTTGATGAAGTTCCTTTTTATAATTTCCAGTAAAAGCTGAACATACTTTCCATATAATAATATCTGAGTACAGAGCCCTCCTTGATGGCACAGCAGTTAGAGCACAGCACTGCAAATCTGGCCTCTGCCACTTTGGTGCTAGCTCAATCCTGGCCCCAGAGGTGCCTCACAGGGCTCAGCAGACCTCTCCTGTTTCACCGCTGCTCCCCTCAGCAGTATGCTTCGTCCATCTGCCTGTTTTGCTCCCCACTCTGACCCTCTGGCCTATACTCCAGTTGTGTATGCATAAATAAATTTTAAAATCTTTAAAAAAAAAAAAAAGAGCATCTGAGTACAAATAAGTCATTCAGTCTTTAAAATAATCATCTCAAAAATAAGAAATGTCACAATAAAATGCCACCAGGTCACCAATGAACATCCTACTGATCTCTTCCCAAAGCCATAGCTTTAGAGGAATGACTCCTCTCAAAGATGCAATGTGTCTGAATCTGACCAATTAACTAAGCAGAGTCTCAGCCTCTCTACCTTCCTCCTCTACTTGCCACACATGGCCTTCTTTCTTTTGTTACTAAAGGATTCCTGATTAGAAACAACTATTCTGTGACCTTACAAAATTCTGATGTGCTGTTATGTTCTAGTCTCACAGGGACTGTCACCAGATTTGGGGTGTCCTATTTCCTGTTTTGCTGTTTGAGACACTCTGCCTTCCTTACAAAGCTGAGGAATCTCAACTGCCTGGAGTGAAGGCCATGAGGCCACGTAATATGAAGGTACCAAGAAAACTTCAATAAGTGGTTAAATGTATTTGCAGTGTCCAAAATTAGAACAGCTTCCTTTTCCTTTGATTTGACAGCCTATTTTTGTGCTACAATTTACAGTTCTTCCTCTAACAACTTCAGTTAATTTCTACTCTGAGAAAAAGTCAAATATGAAGGAGCTAAGGTGAAGCTGTGGACTGAGGTAGATCTGTATAAGTGCAAAAGCAAGGAGAGATTCTTAGTGGTTAGCACCACAGCCCAAGAGATCCCTGGAGGACAAGCATCCAGCCATGGCAGTTGAAGAACTGAAGGGATATAGAGACATGTCTCTCAGTGGTGACAGTGGGAGAGGCTCAGAGTGGACTTCCAAGATGTAGAATAAACAAGAACTAGGGCCTGTGATGACTGGTAGGCTTCCCCTCCTGCCAGAACTAGTTAAAATGCTATACCTGGGCCCTCCCTGGTGGCGCAGCAGGTTAAAGCACAGCACTAAGAAGCTAAAACCTCTTCAGCATGAGTTTGATCCCCACCAGTCCCAGAAGTGACCCACATGGTGTAGCAGACCTCTCCTGACCCACCCGCTGCTCCCCTCAGCCATGTACTTTGTCAGCCTGTTCTGTTCTGCTCCCCACTGTCTCTGTTGAATCCTCTCACCGCCCCTGCATCTCTGGCCTGTACCCCAGTTCTGTACAAATAAATAATAAATCTTAAAAAAAAAATGCTATACCCTTTCCAGGACCCTGAAAATAAGGCACTTTTTTTGGAACACGCTTTATATGTACATGTCCTTTAAATACAGTAAAATGTGTTTAGATTATACCACTCGAAAGTACACGTATTGAAAATATTTTTTCGCATGAGTCATATTTACTTTTAAATGTCTTACATGTAATTTATATGTAAACATTTATAAGTAGTTTTACAGTACTATAACCTCCCACTTAAATACTGACCAAAGAAGATGGAAAGTGAGAAGTCACTGCTACCTCAGGAATGTGACAAAGCCATGTTTATCTTAACGTGAATAAAGCCTAAGCTCCAGGCTGCCTTTTTGCATAGGCTCCTGCTAAGGTGCTGGGAGGGTCCCTGCATTGTGTTCACATGATCCAAAGTTGTGAAGTTTTAGAGGTTATTTAATCTCATTCTGGTCTCTTTCCATTCTGACCTTCATTTGGTCATGCTTCTCCACCAGTTAGCCTTAGAGTATATGTATTTTTGAGATCAAGTTAAAGGAAGTGAATCGTGAATACATCTAGTTTAGACTTAATGGGATACATTTACATGCTCTGCTAGTCATCACTGTGAGTCCCTGGTCTAGGCCTGCCTTACTGCACTGATTCATCCAGTATCATGAACCAAAAGTATAAGACCAGATGTTGTGCCATGATAAGAATGCATCCTACAGACCTGGCACCAGAAGTATATGTGTAATGAGGAAGGAGCACAATTTGAAATGTATGAAGCTGAAGATGGTCTGGGGAACATTTCCAATCATCAAATGCATAAAATTGTGAGCAGAGGATTTGGATTTGTTTTTCTTTATGTCTCATCAAAATGGACATTCTCTTCTGTCAGCATTATACTAGATCAAGTGTGGTGGAAAGTGTTTGGGTTGGGAAGACAGATGTGTCTGGGTTGGAATCTTGCCTCTTTAATATCTAAAAGTCACAGTTTATGTCCCTGTGAGGGGAATAATAATATCTAAGTTGTTATGATAAAAATAACTAACATTGAACACTTTACTGTGTACCAAACAATGGGATACTATTATTACTTTTATTTTATAAAAGCAGCTAAGGAATTTACCCAGGGTTATTCAGTAAGTAGTAGAACTGAATATGAATCCCATTAGTTTTTGTTCTGGGGGTAGCTTTGCAAATGCTTCTGTAAAATATAAAATATATAAAATATTTCTATCATAGGCTAGGAAAAAAAGATTTTAAGAACTAGTATGAAATTCACTTGAGTCTCTGTCCCACTCGGTTGTCACTCTTAATTGTAATAATCAGTTCAGCTCTAGAACTGTCACAATTTTCTCTCTTCCTTTCTCCTACATGGTTCCTATCTCTAACAGTAAGTTTTAAAACACTCAATTACCAGTATTATTACTCAATCTATACTATTTTTATAATTCTGAATTATAAATATATAAAATGACACTATTTTTCAACCTTAATAATGCTATTATAATTACTGATATGATCGCTATTCTTTGCTAAATGTTTTGTTAAAACTTGTATACATGGAAAATCAAAAATATTATGTATTTTATAGACCTAAAATGATCTTTTGTTACAAGCGGTATTCCCTGAGACACTGTAACTTTTAGTTTTATAGAAATAATAGTTTTCTTTCTTTTGTTTGAGTTGTATGAGTTCTTTGTAGAGCATTCTTATCAATCCCTTATCAAATGTGTGGTGTGAAAATACTTCCTCTTGTTTAGTAGGGTGTCTTTTCCTGTTAGTAATGGTCTCTTTCGCTGTGAAAAAGCTTTTTAATTTCATGGAGCAATTCCACTCCTAGAGATCTACCCCAAAAATAAAAGAACACTAATTAGAAATGACACTTGCAAATCTATGCTACAAAATGCTCTATTCACAATATCTAAGATACAGAAACAACCTCAGTGTCAACAAACCAGATGAGCGGATTGGGAAGATGTGGTATATGTATATACACACATTGGAACATTAATGGTAATTAAAAGTAATAACTCATACCATTTCAGCAACATGAATGAAGCTGAAAGGGATTATATTCAGTGAAATAAACCAGAAAGAGAAAAGATAAATACCAGATGGTGTCATCTACAGGTAGAATATAGAAAAACCAAACAAAGATTCAGACAAAAACAAACTTTAAAACCAGCCCTTGAAAGTTGACCATAGATCTGTGGCTTTCAGAGTGGGGAAACAGGGAGTGACATGAAGAGAAGGGGAGCAGGAGCAGGGGGAGACCATAATGGATGTTTGTGGAAAACCAACGTGCCTAGATGCTGGGAATGCTACAGTGACTACATCTGAGAGAGGAAACCCTATATGTGGAACAATGGTACTGCAATAAGAATACATTTAATTTTTTTTTTAAATTGCTTCTCAAATAACATTATTTGGATCTAGTAATTTCTGGCAGGTGTGATTACATACCATGTAGGGATTTTTCTAATTTTGTTTAGTCATTCTTTCTATTTACTGTATGATAATGTCTTAAAGTTTTAAAATGCTTTTGCATATGTAATTGCTACAGAGCTGCATTAAGTGTTTAAATATAAATCTACATTCACTGTGTACCAACACTTTGCAGGTCTTCATAATTATCACTTATAATGGCTGCTTAATGTTCCATTTAAGGATTATCTTCCAAGCTGTACTATTCATTGAACTACACTTGCCATTTATATACTGCATTGGCATTGGTAATAATGTTGTAATGAACATCTTTGAACATAGGATTCTTCTCTCCCTTTAGGTTATTTCAACTTCTTTCAATATGTCAAGAAGATTGATTTTTTTTTGGGGGGGGGGACAGTTTTTTGGGTTTTGTTTTTTTTTTTTTTTTCATTAAGATGACTGAGAATTCTGGGGTTAACTCCATACACTATAGTGAGAAAAATGGATAAGTTAATGGTGAGTGCGGAGAGGTAACATGTATCTGAAGAGGTGTAAACCTATACCCTTGAATCATATATGACATATTATTACTTCATAAAAAAATACAATTTTAAAAGGAAGGTAAAAAGACCTCAGACTGCATCTGAAATGTAAATATAACCCATACTCATGAAAACTTCATACTTGAATGTCACTTTAAAATGATTATTAGTGTATAAAATCAGCTTCTTTTTCTTTATATTTCTCTAATTTGTGACATTAAACATTTTCCTCCTTTTTTAAAACATACTAACTCAAATTTCCTAAAAGGAAAGTGTTCAGAGCATCAACAACAACAACTTAAATGGGCCAAATGCACACTACTGAATTTGTTGTACATTGCAAATATTCATGGGACAATTATGAAAGGGACCATATAAGGGGATGTTTTAGGGGGTGTCCAAACTTGGGTTCATATACTTCTATCCATATGGCAGTTAAGAAAACCTGGAGGTGTAAGCGTATAACTATAATGTGAAACATCTAAGCTTGTAATGGGAGTTAAATAATGTGAGGTAGATGGTATGTCCAGAGCACATAGCACAGTGCCTAGCATGCAGTTGGTACCCCCAAAATAAAAGGAAGTTGCTCAATAAATGTTAAGTCTTAAGATGTTTTCTCTAGTCTCCAAGAACTAGTAACTTGGATGGGACAAAAAGATAATGATAAGATTATAAAAATGATCTTTATATAGATATTTGTACATAGAAATTTATGAATATAGGAATAGTACATACTAGGAGAATTCAAGGAACTCTTGACAGAAAGGGTGGGACAAGAATATTCAGTATAATTTATCTACAAAAGAAGTCCAGAAAAGGTAAATTCATAGAGGTAGAAAGTAGAGTAGTGAGGGTTTTTCAGTGGTGAGGGAGGTGAGGAATTGGAGGTAAGTACCATCGGGTATGAGGCTTCTTTCTGGATTGATGAAAAACTTTGAAAAATTAGTAATGATGGTTGCACAACTTTATAACTACACTAAAACCCAGTAAACTGTATATTTTAAAAGGGTGAATTTCATCTAAGTAGATATGTAGGAAGTTTGTTATTTTCTGTGACTCATAATTTAGAATCTGTGCCAATTAGCAACTTCTGAAACAATATTAAATAAGGAATTCTTTAAAAGGTTCTAGTATTCCAGTTTTGCATATAAACCCCAAGTCAGAAAATAGGGGGTTAGTTAAATTTTGGTACCAGTTGCTCCTATCATGAAGAAGAAAATGTGAGCATCTCTTGTTATTCTTTCCTATCTCTAAAATTAGCTATTAGTTTCCTTGAACTAAAAGTGCATAAAGATTACTGTTTACAGTTATCCTGAGTCTGTTTAATTCCTACCAGTGTCTTAGGAGCAGATGAGAGTATATGCACAATTAGATACAACAGATCACAACTCTTTTATATTATTCACATGAAGGCTGATAACACCCTGGTAAATACAGTAGAGATGCTTTCTAGAATCCCTTAATTAACCAATCAAAAAGCAAAAGAGGGAGACTGAAGGTTTTAACCCCTCCAGTCTAACTATGTTTATTGCTACATTATAATTACTTTTGATTGTAATTTCTGATGTTGCCCTTTAAAACAT
This sequence comes from Condylura cristata, assembly GCF_000260355.1. NCBI lineage: Eukaryota > Metazoa > Chordata > Mammalia > Eulipotyphla > Talpidae > Condylura > Condylura cristata. The sequence continues at coordinate 18,465,482 of NW_004567104.1, read as the reverse complement.
TTAGGTTATCTTTCTCTCATCCTTCAAAATACCTCCACTAATAACATCGGAGAATTAGGATTGAGTTATTCAGTATGAAATGGGTAGACGATGAGTGTCACAAACTACACCATACAATTACACAGTCCAATCTTATATTTTATTTGTATTAACCTGAATCAAAATAATTTTTCTACTAAAATTTTGAGATAATCTTAATGATATCTATTCCAAATGTGTAATGGTATGTATGAATAATAACATGCAGCACATTGTGTGACTACACACCCAATAGTGTACATTATACACTTATCAAACATCAGATTGCAATGTGTTAAGCATCAACTGAGCCTAAAATTGTTCAGCAATAAATGAAAAATGTGATTTGGCACCTTGCTGTGTGGTTTCTTTTGCCACACACTCTCCAGCTGTTACCTGCTGGAATGCACTCAGAATACCTGGCTAGATGTTCTCGAAGTTATCAATCAAGCACGGAGGAATCAAAGTCTGGCTTGGGTTTCCTGCTTGAGCCAACAGGAAGTAAAAATTAGTCCTCTGCTATTTTGTCCTATTTAAAAGTTTAAAAGAATCTAATACATGTGGGAAGCAAACAAAAGCCTTCAGCTAAAACAATTGATGAAACCTACGCAACAATTAATGACTTAAAATGTCAAACAGGCACCCTGGATTTTTTCCCCCTTAATGAACTCAGAGTAGTTTAATTTTAAAGTGCATGTGTCAGAGGGGAATAAACACAACAAATACATTTGTACTCAATTGAATCTGAGAGTTGGTGGAGGGTCCAAAGCAGTTAAGGAAAAAAAAAAAAATGCCACATTGCCTTGTTTCTATTTTAATGTGGGCCACAGGAGGTTATAGTGAGTGTTCTTTTACTGGAGGTTTCTTTCAACTCTTGCTGCTTAACAAAAGGAAGCTTTACCCTTAGGGAGTCAAGATTTAGGAAAGAACCTTAGTCTGCTTACATCAAGACTCCCTCCACCTATTTTGTTCTCATTTTTATATCTTTGAACACCAAGCTCTACTCCTCCCTGTCCAAACATAGTGAGAATGAAATGGCCTTAAGGAAGTGGGAACACTCTAGAAGTGGTAAGGAATCTGGGTATTGGTTCCCAGAATGGACAGACAAGGTTCTTAAAGGAAGGTTATATCAAATTTGAGCTATGTGTCAAGAGTCATTTCAAGTCTCCTAGGGAAGCCTGCTTTTTAGTGAAAAGAGGCTACCCGTGTGTCTTCCTCCTGTTCCTTCTCTTCCAGATCTCAAACGTGATGACTGAGAAATAATCAGAGGAATGTATAGTAAAAGCAGAGGGGGAAAGGCAACTATCTTGTGGATAAAAAACTGAATTACTTCAGCCTCCTCAAGTTTCTGATGTATTGAATGAGCATGAAATAATTGTCCCTGATGGCTTACTGTGAGGAAAATATCTGATGTATTGGGCTTAATAAATACTTTTGACCTACCTGTGTGTACTGAGAAATAATGGGGTTAGGGGATAGAGAAAATGGGGATGAATGCCTCTAGTCTTTCTACAATAAAAGTGCCAAAAGAATGTACAGGGTGGCCCCCAAAATATTTACAGTCCATTAAGCACATTTTTGAAAGAATTTATAAGCTCTTTATTTACAATGTAAGGTGGAAAAGATCAAGATGTAGTCAGACAGGATGCTTGAGTCATTGCTTCCTTCAGGGACACCTAAGATAGTTGGAGATACACACCCTTCCCTCTCTGGTTCCCCTGGCTCTTCGCCACCCCAGCCTGAGAAGAGTAGTGTGTTGTTGCGTTGGGCAACACCATGCTGATAAAGAAACAGGAGTTGTGGAACAGGCTACACAAAGCAATATGCAGCTGAAAAGCAAGGTCCTGGCCTTTTCATTGATAGAATAGTTATACAGCCTCAGTTGAGGGGAAGGACAAAAAGAAGAAGGGTGAAAAAAAATATCAGGGGTCCTGTGTCTGCATCCCAGATACTTCTCATCTGCTTGATGACTCAATATTGTAATTGAGATCCAGCCCTAGTCCCCAGCCACAGAACTAGGCTTTACCAACAAGGCTTTTCACTGACCAGCTTCTGGGTTCCTGTGTCAGATACTGGGCCTCAGCTTCCTGGGCATTCCTGGTCATACCTCATGATGTATGAGTCAGGAGTACATTTATGCATCCGCTGGTCATTGTTCCCTCTCCCCTCCTCCAGGCATTCCCAGTTATATCACACAATGTATAGCCTTCCCAGATATCAAGCTTTAAGCTCTTGGTTGATTTGAAAGTCACCTTGTAAGGTTTGACTCTGACTGACTGACCTTTATAAGCACAGTTCTGATCTGGTATAGAAATACAAAACTGCAGGTTAACAAAATGGTGTCCAAACAGGCTGTTTAGGATTAACAGACCGACAGTATGTTTCAGCAAGAGTGTACAACCTGTTTGTATAATGAAGGGCAACAGTAGCCAATAACTAACACAGTTGTTTAGAGCCTGTGCTTATCCTGAGTTTTCAGTAAGACCTATGCTCACCCCAGAGAGCCAGGGAACCCACCCATCTCTCCCCCTTGTCAACCTCAGGCCTGTCCCTAGAGTGCATCAAAAGAAATTACCTGTGGCCATGGTGAGTTCAGGTTGCCCAACAGGCTTTTTAGTGAATGCCTTGGGGAGTCAGCTTAGGTGCCAGCTAGAAACTGACAAAATTTTGGGTGTCTGCTTTGTTTCAGAGTGGGACAATGAGACATCTTTGTCTTTTTGACAGAAAGACTTATAGACCATAAGCTTTGGAAAGTCTGGGTATACAAACCTCTCCACACCGCACTGTCAGGCATGGTAGAGGGGTGTGTGTGTATGTGCATGCACACAAACACATGTGCCCACCTTGTGGAGGCAATGGAAGGCCAGATCTGGGACCCAGTTTCCTAGAGTGGGAGGATCACAGTCCTCTTGTCATATCACTCATAACACTAACTACAGGTGGTTACTGGGCAGCTTTTGAAGCAACTCATCCAGGCCTCCCATGTGACCAGTGGGTAGTCAGAAACTACAAGTAACCACAATGATCACAGCCTGTGAAAAAAGGGCAATCTAGTTACTCCTGTCAGTGTCAGGAGTTGGGAGTGGTACTTGTCTCCTAACAGTTTGCCCTCTGGCTTTCCCTGAAGCTCCTAATTTACCACTGCTAGAAAGAACAGAACTATAAGGGAACTATAAAGGGAGAAGATCTAAACTAAAAAAATGTTCAGACAAACACAACACATGTCAATTTAAGACCTCAAGGGAGTCTCGAGGTCTTCAGACAGCCAAGAAGAGAACAATCCTCCGAAGCTAAGTAAGATGTTATCTTCTTATCAGAGAAAAAGGTCAAAAGTGTCATCATAAAGAAATTAAAATAAATAGAATAAATTCCAGGGAAAAAATGAAAAAAAAATTAGAGAAATCATAAATAAAATATTTAAACAAGAAAAAATAAAGTTGCAAGATGCAAAAAAGACCAGTAGGAGAGGAAAACATTCTTCAGAAAGCTATAGAAACATGACCTCCCTGTTGGCTCAAGGGTTAAAATGCAGCACTATAGCTACCGAGTGGCCACTACAGCACAATCCCCAGTCAGGGAGGTGACCCACATGACAGAGCAGGCCTCTCCTGTCTCCCTGCTACTGCCCTCAGCTGTGTATTTTGGTCAATCTGCCTGTTCTGCTCCCCACTCCTACATTCTCCAAAATATGAACATACATTCTTCTCAAGTGCACAGAGAACATTCTCCACGATAGACCACATGCTGGGTCACAACACAAGTGTCAAAAAATTCAAGATGACTGAAATCATGTCAAGTATATAGTATGATCACAATGGTATCAAAGTACAAATCAGCCACATAATGAAAGCATAAAAACCTATACTATATGGAAATTGAACAACATAGAACTGAAAAGCCATTGGATAAATGAGAAAATCAATGAAGAAATTTAAAAATACCTGAGATGAATGCAGATGAAGACAACCTATCAGAACCTACAGACATAGCAAAAGCAGTATTAAGAAGGAAGTATATAGTGGTACAGGCTCACATCAAGAAGCAATAAAAAACTCAAACAAGCTTACTCATCACAGTAAGTTGTTAGGGGAAAAAGCACAAAAAGGCAGTAGGAATAGGGAAATAATAAAAATCAGTACAGAAATAAACAAAGCAAAAATTTAAAAAGGCAGTTCAAAGGATCCGTGAAACAAACAAAAAAAAATCATTTATTTTAAAAAAGCAACAAATAGACAAACTTCTAGTTAGTCAAAGAAAAAAGGAAACACTAACAAGCATTAATAGAGTCAGAAATGAAAGAAAAGTTACAACATTTCAGAAATATAGAGCATCAAGAGTTATTACTATGAACATACCAACAAATTAAATGATCTATATAAAATGGAGAAATTTTCAGAAATCGACAATCCTCCAAGACAGAATCAGGAAGAAATAAGAGAAACTGAACAGACAAATCACAGACAAGGAAACTGAAACAGTAATCAAGTTTCCAAAAAGAAAAAAACCCTGACCCAGACAATTCACTAGTGAGTTCTTCCAGACCTTCAGAGATGAACAAATATACATCCTTATGAAACTCTTCTGGAAAAAAAGGAGTGCTTCCAAATCCATAGTATAATGTCAACATCACTCTGACACCAAATCTGACAAAGCCATCATAAGAAAAAATAAAATTGCAGAACAATTTCCCTGATGAACATAGATGCAAAAATTCCCAAAAACAAAAATTTAGCAAACCAAATCCAAGAATTCATTAGAAGGATTGGGGCCCTCCCAGGTGGCACAAAGGATTAGAGCACAGCACTAAGAAGCTAAAACCACTTCAGCACAAGTTCAATCTCCGCCCTGTAGGTGACCCACATGGTGTGGCAGACCTCGCTTGACCCGCCTGCTGCTCCCCTCAGCAGTGTACTTCGTCAGTCAGCCTGTTCTGCTCCCCACTCTGTCTCTGGTGAACTTTTGGCCCGTACCTCAGTTCTGTATGCATAAATAAATCTTTTTTTTTTAAAGGATTATATACATAGCTAAGTTGGAATTTATAACAGAGACACAGCGATGGTTCAAAAGCTGAGAATTAATCACTGTATTTCACCATGTGATCTTATCAAAAGATAAAGATAACACATTTGATAAAAATTCAACATGTATGATAAGGAAAACCCTCAAAAAAAAAAAAAACGGGGGATAAGTGGAATGTCCTATAAAGTCCATTTGCAACAAACCCATAGTCAACATCATACTCAATGGTGAAAAATGAAAACTTTTCCTCTACTATGTGGTGAAAGATAAGAATGTAAACTTTCATACTACTTTTTGACTTATCACTGGAAATCCTAGCATAGACAATTAGGTAAGAGAAAGATATAAAAGTAATGAGTATTTCAGTTAACATAAAAATACACAGAAAACCCTAAAGATTCAACTGAAGAAGTAATTGAAATAAGTCAATCCAGTAAAGTGTTAGGATACAAAATGAATTTGCATCAACCAATTACATTTCTAAATGCAAACAATGAACTAGAAAGGAAAGAAAATAATGTCACTCACAATCACAACAAAAACATAAATATCTAGCAGTAAATTTAACTAAGCAGGCGAACTATTTACACAGTGACAACTATGAGACATTGTTAAAAGAAGTAGATGACACAAAGAAATGGAAGGATATTCCTTGCTAATGGATTGTGAGAGTTACCATAGTTAAAATGGCCATATCACCCAAAGCAATCCATAGATTCAAAGTAATCCTTATAATAGTTTTAATGACATCCTTCAAAGAAATAGAAAAAACATTACTGAAATTCATATGGAATCACAATAGCCATTAAATAGCCAAAACAATCTGACAAAAACAGAGGAAGTTTGTTAGTATCAGACTCCCAGTCTTCAAACTATTACTACAAATCTATAGTACTAGAACAAAACTGGTTGATACTAGAACAAAAACATATCCACAGACCTCAGGAACAGTTAACCTATGACAAAGGGTCTAAGACTAGCACTGGAGAAAGGAGAGTCTCTAACAACGGTGTTGGAAAAGGCCCTCCCTGATAGCCTAGGGGTTAAGTCTTAGCATTATCACTCCAGTGGCCCACTTAGGTGGCCAGAGTTCCATCCCCAGCTAGGGAGGTGACCCACATATGCTGTGGCAGCCTTCTTCTGTCTCACCTGCTGCTCCCCTCAGCAGTATATTTCAGTATATTTACCTGCTCTGTTCCCCACTCTGTCTCTGGTGAATCCTCTCACCCCCACCCCCTGCACCTCTGGCCACCACCCCAGTTCTTCTGTGCAAAATAAACAAAATCTAAAAAAAAAAAGAAGAAGAAAAAGTGTTAGGAGAGGTTAAATGTCACATTCAAAGCAATATCTCACACCTTACCCAAAAATTAACTCAAAATGAATTAAAGATTTAGATATAAGACCCTAAACCATATAATTTCTTGAAGGAATCCCAGACAAAACTTTCCACAACATCAGCTTCAGTGGTATCTTTGTGGATTTATCTACAGTGGTAATTAAATATAAACAAATGAGACTTCATCAAGCTATAAATGTTTTGTACCACAAACAAAAATATACCTATCTGAATGGGAGAAAATATTTATATGTACATCTGGCAAAGGGCTGATAGCTCAGACATGTAAAGAATTCACATGACTCCTCAATGACCAAATAAAAAAGTAGGTTAACTAGACACTGCTCCAAAGAAGACAAACAAATGGCCAGTAAGAATATGAAAAAATGTTCACCATCACTTATCATCAGAGAAATGCAAATCAAACCACAATGAAGATACCATTTCACACTTGTGAGAAGGGTCCCATATTAAAAGAGCAGAAACAATAAGTGATGGCAAGGATGTGGAGAAAAGGGAACTCTTTTACTCTATTGGTGGGAATATAGGCTGGTCACAGCTCTATGGAAAACAGTATGGAGGTTTCTCAAAATATTAAATCTACCATATAACCAACAATTCCACTCCTGGGTATTTACCCAAAGACTACAAAAACACTGATGTAGAATGGATTAGAAAATTGTAGTATGTATACACACACAATGAAATGCTATTCATATATATGTGTGTATGTATGTTATATATGTGTGTATATATGTATATATACATATATGCACATATATACATATGTGTGTGTGTGTGTATAAGATTTACTCTTGCCATTTCCAACAACGTAGATGGGCTTAGAAAGGATAATTTTAGGTGAAATACAACCTAAGGAAAAGACGAATATCAGATGATTAATTTATATGTG
>NW_004567104.1:18436221-18457136 GCF_000260355.1 Condylura cristata | reverse complement strand
TTTTTCCCAGCTTTTCACTGCTTTACAGAAATGGGATAATTTTTTACAGTATATCCAAGAACACCCTGGTCTATAAAGATTTCATCTAATCTTTATCCCACCTGCTATTTAAACATTTTATGATATTTTGGTGTGTTAGCACAAAAATAAACTAATATAGCTTAAGCTTATTTTCAAAAGCAAAGTTAAAGTAGATTTTACTGGTTAGTCTTTATTCAAGGCTTGATAAATTGCACAAAGCACTTTGTCAGTAAGATCTTGATTTAGAAACCATTTATTTTTACAGTTTTCTTTTTGCTGCTTTTTGTTCAAAGTATGTATCTGTCTATCAGAGTGCATTTATAGATTTTTTTGATAAGTCTTAGCCACGACCTGTTCATATTCTAGCAGGCATGGCCACTTTCACTGGCAGCCACAGCAAAGTGTGGAGACAGAGTGATGGTGGATCACAGAGGGGCAGCAGGGCAGCCAGGAAAAATGACCTGAGGTTTTGCCTCACACTAGCACAGAAATTACTCCTTACTAGTGTCTCATGCACGAAAACTCTTATTTTGTGCCTTGTATGGTTTGGTGGCACAGGAAAAGCCACAACAAACTAGGGACCTTCAAGTCTCCTAGCCTACCTCTTAGCACATCTTGCTACGGCTTCCTTTCTCTCCATCTTTCCCAGTGCACTAGTGTCCCATACCTATTTCCCACTAAAAGATTAAAAATGTTTCAAAGGCAAAACCAGAAAGACACGTTCACACTACAATCCAAATGAGTGACTGTTATATCTACTTCTGTAGCTTGAATTCTCCTAGAAATCAAAACCTAATTAAAAAAAAAAATCAATCATGGTATGTTTGTCAAGGATAGGGAGAAGGCCAGCAGGGCCTCTCGAGCCATCTTGCATGTATACATAAGCCTCCATCAGAAAAATGGCCCTGAGCACCCTTTACAAAGACCACTGGGCTTAGAGGTGAGAAAATTTGCAGTTATGGTTCTGACTCAGCCATAGGCCAGACATAGGAATTTAACAAGTCACTTTGCTTCTTTTCATTTGTCAATGAAGTTCATTTGTATAATAAAGTTCTTGAACTAGGTGACTTTAATGTCACTTCTAGCTCAAGCATACTAGGATTCCAAGATTAAAATGGCCCTTATGCATGGGCTGCATTCTCATCTGGACTTAAAAGAGATCACATGCTTGCCTGGTACCATGAAGGACTTCTTGACAAGTACAAAATGGAAAGTCTTTGCTCTGCACTAAAATTTACCTGTCCACTCCTTAAACTCTACTCCCCACCCTTTAGAAAGCATGACTCAGAGAAACTTTAGCACTAAATCCATATATCTGTTTATCAGTTACTTGAATTCTTATGAGACTATTTCATTTGTCCTCAAGTTTTTTATCTGCAAAACCAAACTCTACTCATGGCAGGGTGATATACTTTCATCAAGCTAGTCATGTCAGTGCCTCCTCAATTGTGTATAATAGTAATAATAATAATAATAATAATGTGTATAATAGCTTCTCTTTACCTACTAATGGTTACCAACCCTGGCACCATTAGTCTCCTTTTCCCTACTTTCTACCAGAGGCCTAGTTTTGTTCCAGTAGTTTTGTTCTACCCCTCTACCTGGCCATGTGCTTCAGAGGACAGTGCTATACCATTCCAAGGGTGAATCAAGATTGGTGTTGCCACTCATGGTGGTCGCATTCCCCTTGCCAGTGAATGGTTTAGGGTTGGCATGTGATGCAACATAGCCCACAGAGGCATGAAAGTGAGTCTGTTGGGTTATTTCCTAAGAAGTTTTTCCTCACTGATTAAAAAGACCTTTCTAGACCCTGAAGAGAAGAAACAAACCTCTCTTCTTGTCATCTTGCAACCAGTAAGCTAACTCTGATGATAAACCAGCAAATCAAGGATGGCAGAGCAGAAAGATAGAAAGGGCCTCAGTCCTTTATGACAGAGTTGAGCCAATGAAGTCAGTCATCTTGGAACTGACCTGCCTCTAGGTATATATAATATATATGCAATATTTTTTATTTTTGTTTTTTTATGTCAGGAAGGCTGGGGGGAGGGTTCTGCTCATTGCAGTTAAACACATACTAATACTTCCACAGTGCAAAACTAACATACTTTGGCTCACAAATCCCTTTATGTGTAACTGCCTCATCTCTGTCACTGACAGGAGGCCTTAGCCACCTTAGCACAGCTTTGCCTAGAATACCCTCCTCCAAATGTCCACCCTGGTAAACACCACTACTCATCCTCCAAGTTCGAACAAAAGCACCTCATCCTTTTTAAAGCTTCCCTCGATTTCCTTAGGCAGGCTCTGCTAGCCTATTTTCCCACAGCATTTTTGACACACGTCTATTATGTAGTAGCCATTTTGCATGCCTGTCAACCACACTAGACTGTGAACTTCTTGACCAGGGACCATCAGTGCCTGTATCTCTTATACTGCCAGCCCCTGAGCATATACCTAGTTCCTCGTCAATCAGTATGTGCTGAATGAATGTAATAGCTGACTTTACCTTTAGGAAATCTGCTCACTCCTAATTTTGAAAGTTTAGTTCCTTTTTATCTTTGGGAACTTGCCCTGTAGACTACAATTCAACTCAAATCCAGAGTCTTACTAATCAAGATGCCTGCAACAACATAGGTACCGGTTCCTCTCTGAGACCTTTATAGACTGCGAGGTGGCTTTGGAGTTTGTTATACTTGATAGTCTGATAATCAATCATGTTCCCCGCATTAGGAGAAATTAACAGTGAAGGCAAATAGTCCTACTCTATTTGGACGCTGTAAGAATCCTGTTCGACAGCTCATTTCAAAAATGGAAGAAAAGCTAAAGCGTAACAGGGCCACCTGACTAATTCATTCTGAGAACAGCACTGGTGACTTGGTTCTCAGAGTGACCGAAACTCTCAAAAAGGAAATGTGAGGCAAGAAGGTTTCAGGTCACAAACCCGGGTTCTAAATTTGCTGGGCTTGAATTTTCCTACTTGTCCAATCATTGCTTAGCCAAGGTCAGACATCTCCTGCACTACCCCACATTCTGCTGCTCCTCCACGCACGCATACCACTCACGTACAGCATCCAGAAAATCAGTTAACTTCTTTCAGCAAGTACATGCAGCTTGTTCTGGTAGCTCTGGTGAGTGACCATTTAAAAGTCCACATCTGCCCAGATATGAAACAAAAGGCACACTCTGTGATGCAAATGATAAGCCACTGAGAACTGGAACCCAACAATTTCAGCAATTCCCTATTCAGGCCAGAACACTCCTTTGGAAATGTAGATCACGTTGAGTGTGACAGGGGGTGAACAATTACACTAGAGTTGGGATGACTCATTTAAATAGCATAATTCGAATATCTTGTTCATCTTGCAATATAATCAAACTCCTGAGGGGCTGCTACACTCCTTGTGGGAAGAAAACAAAGTGACAAAGGGGAAAAATGCAGAGAAATCACACTGCCTGGTGGGCGGGTAGCAGAGGTTCCAGAGAGTCAGATGAGCAGGAGGCTGGCCTGCCTCAACCATACAGCCCCTGCCAGCCTTCACAGAGCAAATAGCCAGGTGCCCCTCCATTCTTCCCTGCTGACTGCTCACACTCTGCCTGCAAAACACATGAATACTAGACCAGAGGCATTCTGTTGTCAAAATGTTCTGAGTACCTACTATGTGGCAGTTGGGGTGCAAAATGAAAACAAAATTTCTTCCTCAGCAAGAAACTCTCACAATAGTAGGGAGGACAAAACAGTGTGACCAGTGCTAGAACAGAGGGGTTGAAAAGACACTTTCGAGACAGAGATTTCTTTCTGAGGGGCTTCACAGGACACGTCTAATGTGCCTTGAAAGATGAGTAGAATTCCCTAGATGAGTAACAAGGTTCCAAGGCTCAGAAACAAGGCAGCCTGTCAAATTGTAGGGAGTTGGAGTAGTCTGGGATGGATGTGGCATTTGGGGCGGGGGATTATTCTTTCCATTTATGCCAAGCCCTGAGCTGCCTTTCCTGTCTTGTTTCCTCCCATAATCTAGGCACATTCTGAAATACTGTACCCCTGCATCCTACTTTTCTCCCCCTATGTATGTAGTGCTCTCTCTGCCTCACATAGCTGCCCCACTTTAGTTCTCTGCTCTGCCAGGACCATTCAGCTCTCTGGGGAGCCTTCCCCCATTCCTATGCAGACCTATGAGCTTCCCCTCTGCATCTCCTCTGCGTAACTTGGTAAGGTGAGTCTCTGCTTCACAGAGATAGAGACATAGTCCCTGCCTTTAGAAAACTTGGGAACCCAGAGCCTTAAAATATAAAGCAGGATGCATGAGTGATGAAACACTGCAAGTCTTTGCCTCCTTTTGTAACAGCTCCAATGACTGAAGGCTACAGACAAGAGAGAGAGTTCCTTTGTAGTTTGGCCCTTCATGTCTTCCAGTTCCAGGGTTCCTTACTGCATTGTTCTAGTCTATGACCCCAACTTTGTTTCATCTCTTTAATCTTCCATTTAGAGGGTTGCTCACTTTGCCTGTCCCATAATCAATTATCTTGAGAATTGACAAAATAGCAAGAGAGGGCACAGACTTCAGACACAACCAGGCCAGAATCCCAGCAGAAGTAAACTGATGACTTGCTGTGAGGATTTAAGGATATGACAACATTGCTCTGTGCCAAGGCACAGCACACACTCAATATGCCACAACCCTGTGATAGTTATTACTAGCCTTATGGACATCCATCATCATGCCCTTCTCCAAGCTTCTACCTGCTGGTCTAGTTCAGCCTGTTTATCTCCAGTCCCTCTTCTTCCCCACTTTATCCTTTATCCTTCAGCAAAAGCAACAGACCCTACACAACTTTGGAAACTCACAAGTTTCACAGAGGAGAAGATGGTTTTAAAAGAGAGGTAGCACTTGGAACTATAGCTCTCAAAGGAAGGGGGCATACCAACAAACAGAAAGTGGTGAAAAAATATAGAGTCAGGAATGCATATAATTTGTTCATGCATGAGACTACTTTAGCATTTCTTCCTCTTGGAATTGAACTGTAGAACAGTGTTATTAAACACCCAAAAAACCCAATAAAAAAATCTGATTTTGGGATCCCATGCCAGAGATGTCAGAGAGCAGGACAAATTCTGAACCCATCATGTATAGTTTGGGAAACCACAAGTTTTGTGTCTGAAGGGAAGTGGAAGAGTTAGGATGAGAAAGCTAACGTTCATCATGCTTTAGAAGGAGTTAGGATGATTATAAGCAGGATACTTTGGAAAAGGCAGAAGCCAAAGGCAGAGGCTTTGCTAAAGGGTGCTCTCTTGTCACAGTAAGCACACTGGTCACAGATTCAGAAGCCATGCGCTCCCAGATCTGCAACCAATGAGACCAGTGACTTCAGCTGGAACTTTAATTGACTCATCTAAAAATGAGAGGTTTGACATTCACATGGAATTTCCTAAATTCAAATACCAGCTAACTATTCCTTGGACTTACAAAAACTTAGGAAAGATACTAATTTGTTGTATGTCTTCACTTCTGTCATCAGTATAATGAAGGCAAGCGCAAAATGTGTTGATACAAAAATACAGTGCCAATAACCACAGCTGGCACACAGTAGAAATTTTAAAGGGGAGAGAAAACAAACGGTGGCTGTCAATGTCTTTCAACTTAAAAAGAATTCCAGTACTTTGTATCACAGAAATGACCATTTAGCAAAACATTTCTGGAACTCAACTGGGATAAAACATGAATATTTCTTTCTGATCCATTTTTTCAAAAACATTGAGTACCTAATGATCCTTTCCAGATACATGTTGTCTTCAGAAAATGTAACTGTATTAGGAAAATAGAATAGTAATTGTAAAAGTCCTGAGAGCAATAAAGCTTGGGTTTCTAACTCAGATTTAACCTTCATTTTGAAGAGGCAGGACTATGGAACAGGTATTGCAAGAGCACCACTGGTTTCTGCATGAAAAATCTGGAAAGCAAGCAGGCCACAAAACTACAGTCAGGGATTTGCCAAAGTCAGGTAAACCTCAGATGTCCCAAAATCAGTTTGGATGCCTCCCAGAAGCTGCAACCCAAAACTCATGACTAGTTTTGAGACCCTGAATATAAAGTCTTGCTTTGGTTTTTAAAAGAAATCCGGAGTTTCTATCCCCACTCCATCCTTGCATGTGGGAAAGATTCATCGCACTGCACTTGCAAACCCAGGTGACTGTCTTCCCCAGAGACTGAAGGTGAGGACATGTCTTCTTCACGCTTCTCTCCCCAGTGCCTCCTATAAAAGTTACCACATCTGCTGTATATTCAACCCCTGTCTTCCAGACAGCCAACACCAAAGTGCGCATTCTTGCGATTTCATTTACTGTCTCCTAAAGGACTGAAGAGAAAATATCTGAAATAAGTAGGTGAATGAGCATTCCTATCCCATGCCTATCTCTCTTCCCAGAATACCTTTTCCTCTCATTTTGAGGAGACTTCTGAAGTGTCCTTTGGAAGCATTTCCCTATTGACCTCCACTCAATTCTGACTATTTCTTGTCACTGCTATTTCTTAGCTCTTATGTACTCTCTTTTCACTGTGAAGCATCTGCTGCACTGAGTAGGCTCTCTGGGCTCTTTCTTTTGGCTCTCCTACCTGCTTTTCTGCTAAAAAATGCCCCTTTCCTTGCCAAGTCTTCCTCCCCCTGCCCTCCTGTCCCACAGAGATGCATCTCAGTGGTGGACAGACCAGTGCAAGGTCAGAGATTCCCACCTGACTATTCATCATAATCATTGACAAAGGTAAAAAGCAAACACAAAAACCAACAAGAAGACAGAGTGATAAGTGTGTACATTGTTTTCTGCATAGAAACAAATCACAAGTTGCTGTTAGAAGCATTTGCATTTAGGAAGAAGGGCTGAAAGTAGGTAGAGATTTAATTATACTGTCTGAATTTTTCTTTAGGCATGCAAGTTATTTAAATTTTTTAATAGGAAAATTTACATGCTCAAGGTCTACGTCAAATTATTTGAAATGGGCTTCAGCATTTGTAGTTTATTTAAAGTTCTGGATGATTTTAATGCAAAGGCAGGTTTGGAGCCCATACAATTAGGGAAAGAAAGAGTGGGGGGGGGGAGGTGGTGATTGCATGTGTTGGAGAAGGAGGGTATATGGATAAGATTACATAGACAAAAAAAAAAAAAAATTCTTGTCCCTGTGCCTCTGCAGATGTTTCTTCTTCTGATCTCCTGAAGCCAGTCCAGTGGTAGGCTCAAGCAGTTGCCTTCCCCCAAGGAAAGTCCAGGAGAGAGGGCAGGTAATAAAAGGTGCATAACTGGGACTTGGAACCCAGGCAGTCCAGATTCAGGTTCTGGCTAAAACTATGACGAGATGACCTTGGGCATATCTCTCTGCCTCTGTTTCCCCATATAGTGTTGCCTGACAATGACATGTTGCTGTAGCCAAGGTTCTTGGATCAGGCTTGATATGGACAAACACAATGTAATCACAATAGGGAAAGCAGGTGAGTCCCTTGTTATCATTCAAGGAGACATCAGGTTATCCCCTTCTTCAGCTCTGCCTCTGCAGTGACCAATTGCTTATTCTATGGAATCTCTCCAGAATGACATTATTGTTTATGTGTCTATCTGCACCTCTGGGACATTTAGTGTGCCACAAGAGGAGCTGCAGCTTATTTGGTTTTTGCTTTTTCCTTGCATATAGAGCAGAGGGCTTTGTGTACCTGTAAATCATACCAAGGAAGGAGTTGCTTAATTAAGAAGTCCAAATATCCTTGCTGGTGTGCTGAATGGCAAGAAGAGCAGTAGGGATAAAAGTTCCTGGAGTAAAGATAGCAGCCTCAGTTGTAGTAGCCATTCTAATTTCTCCCATGGACTACCTCTGCCTCCCTTTGTCCAAAGCCAAGTACATCTCAAATTCATAAAGGACTAAATATTAATTTTTGACTAAACAGAAAATCCAGTGACATTCTCTAAGACCTCTTTTGAGATCCTGACTAGGGATGCAGTATAACTTTCTCTCTCTCTTTCTCACACTCACACACACACGCGCGCGTACATACACAGTGCTATATTTTTCCCTTATTGAATTAATCAATTACTATTTCTTTTCATTTTCCAAGTAGAATATCCAGGTATACATCTTACATAATTCATTCAACTGGCCACCTTTTCTTCCAGAAAGTCATCCCTGACCTAGCCGTCCTTAAACATCGCCTCCTCTTCCTCCATGAACTCATGGCACTTACCTCCCTCAGAGCCTTCCAGCATGTTCCCATCTCAGGCTGAGATTTCATCTCTCCTCTTGGGTGGGGCTCCTTGGCATTGAGCCTGTTCTCCTGTGTGACACACTCCCAGAATTCTGTGCATTTCTTGGCACACAAGGGCAGTGTAATAAATGCCTGCTGAGCCACTTTCCTGTTCCCATCTCACCCCAGCTGACACTCTGTGAGACCCCTATAGAAAGCAAAGGAGATATTAACCTGTTGTGTAGTCTCCATATCAAGGCAAGTTGAGATGGAAATAAGTTTACCGCTAAGAGAACACTTTTTAGTAAGAGAGGAATAGGATGTGTATTGGTTCTAAAATTCTAGATAATTTCACATCATCAGCAGCATGGCCCTTTGTTGTTTATTAAAACTACATCGGGGCCTTCCCTGGTGGTGCAACAGTTTAAAGCAAAGCACTCTGAAGCTCTCCATAGCAACTGCACCATGTGTTCAATTCCCAGCCAAGGAGGTTACCCACATGGCTTGGTAGAATCGCTCCTGACCTGCCCCTGCTCCACTCAGCCATGTATCTCAGTAGATCTGCCTGTTCTGCTCCCCACTTTGACTCTGGTGAATCTACTCACCACCACCCCTTTTTGCCCCACACTTCTGGCTTGTACCCCAGTTCTTGTATGCATAAAAAATTCTTAAAAAAAAAAACTACACTGCAGCGGAATAACCTTGCTACCTATTGTTACTACTACTAATGTGTTCACCTTATCACATTACAAATTGTACTATGAAAACTGAGTGCCAACACAAGGGAACAGTAATAGGACAAAGCTACCTTACTCTGTTGATAAGAGAGCCGATTTCCCTGCACTTAAGTTAGCTCCCTTCTGGGCTTGCGAATGAACTGCAATCTCTCAGCTCCAAGCTGCCTTCGCACACTCCAGCAGTCAGAGAAACCCACGAGTAATAGCTGCCAACTGCTGCCTGACTTCCTGAGGAATTGGCTTCAATATGCACCACGGCCAGCAGTTTGTATTCTGAACAACCAAGAGGTCTTCCAAAGACAGGGACATGTTCCAATCCACACTATTTTTGGTTTTTATAAGGGCATCTTCCCACAGTTTACAAATAGGGAGTCATCCTTATGTAACTTTATCTTAATCTGTGTAAACTCTAAATTTTTCTGAACTAAGAATAAGCACAAGGAGGTATGAGTCTCTCACTAGAAACACCCAGGGCTCCCCACAGGATGTGAACTTCCCTCTTCTGATGGAGGTGCTTCATGAGTGTGCCTCACAGTAACGGTGGGAAGGAGATTTCCATCCACAGTTCACTAGTGCAGTTTCAGAGTAATGATCTTCCATTAGGAAGTAGGGCAACTGAGTCCCCAGTTCATAGGAGGACCCTGCAGAGAATATCTCCTCCAGATTTGCTTTGGCCTCCAAAAGTTAAATTGCACACTGAAACTCATAAGGACATGGTGTAAATTTCTAAAATAGCCTCTTATTCTTTCTGGGGAAACCCAGTACAAAATCCCAAACTGAT
The DNA here is from genome assembly GCF_000260355.1 of Condylura cristata. Taxonomy (NCBI): domain Eukaryota; kingdom Metazoa; phylum Chordata; class Mammalia; order Eulipotyphla; family Talpidae; genus Condylura; species Condylura cristata. Next base: position 18,447,380 of record NW_004567104.1, on the reverse strand, counting down.
TTTCTTCATTTCCCATGTAAATTGCTTACACACATACACACACACACACACCCCAGTGGAGAAATTTTGTCAGGTAAATGGTGGCGTCTCTAACGTTGAAGTTCAGCACCACTTTTTAACTTTCCATCACCAGGCCTTATCTTTCCAGAAAACAGATGAAAAGGTCTGAGGGAGGGAAGTGATCATAGAGATGGGAATGGCTTTTATTAAAAGAGTGTTTTCCCAGACCTTAACTAAACCTCATCCACTTTTGTCAGTCAGGGCCGACAGTTGAGAGCAATAGTAGAGGAGGTAATTGCATGTATCAGTCAACAGCTTTTGTCCTGTGGCCGCTGAGAATTACAGTAAAACGGGCACAGGAAAAACAGCATAGTGGATTAAAGGCAAAAAAGATCTTTCTCCAGTTTCTCCCTGCTCACCAGCTGTTATGTTCGGCTGTGGAGACAGAAGCAGCAATAATATCTGGGGGAAATCTAGCCTACCACAGTCTGGGTTGGTTTTTTTTTTTCCCCCTTCCTTCTGTTTTCCCTCTGCCTTGAAACTGATTAATCTTTTTGACTTTAAAGAGAAAGTTTTCTAAAAAACATTTTGCCTCTTCATGGCAGCTAACTTATTAGCCATATATGATTATTTCTCCCATTAAGCTACATGAAGCACCCAAACCTCATCATTTCTTAGATGACTATAAAATAACCACTCAGTCTTTGATGTCACTTGGTAACTGGTCCTAGTAGTTGCTGAAGTAAATGGTTGGCAAGACAAATACATTTTGCATGGGGCTGATTTCAAATCACACCAACAACTAGCCTAGGAGTATAAAATTCACCCAGATGAGTGGGAGGAAGAGACAAGAGAAAAGAACAGCCTATCTCTATGCAACAGTCACAAATCCCACTATATGTAACCAGTCCGTATAGGTCTTTGGTGTTTAAGACCCCTTCTTCCAAAGTTATAGAAACAACCTCTTTTCTCACCCACCATGGCTAATGCTGTCCAAATGCCACCGAAAAACTCTGGTCATGAAAGAGGAAAGGAGATTCATTTTCAGTCTAAGTCAATGGTAACTGAGATGGGGGACTGGCAGAACTGGAAAGAAGAGCAACCGTTCCAGGGAGGCAACAGGGGCCAGGAAGCAGAAACTCAGGTCACTTTGAGAGAGTTCTTAAAACTAAGTGGAGAGGCGAGTCTGGCCAGCTTGACCAGGTTGACGGAGGCCATTAGGGATGCAGTGTCACTGTGGACCATGGTAAAGTTGCTATTGTTGATTTTGAACTTTAAATAGTTGGACTCCTATGGCACATGAGGGATGCCAAGGTTAACTTCATAATACAGTAGTTAGTTATTCCATTTTATAGATCAAAAAACCAAGATTAAGATAGATTAGGATTTTCAACCAAGTTAATAGAGCCAATTAGTAACATAGGAAAGGAAAAAGTCAAACTCTGCTCTGTCTCCTCTAAAGCTTTTCTCATGCCACTACAGCCATCTCAGACTGGGGCATCTACATGTCTCGCAGTAGGGCAGCAGGGATGTAGCGAGCTGTAGGATAAACCTGTAATATAACCCTGGGCTATCAAGCTCACTCAAGTATTGATGGATGATAAAAGGAACATGATTAAATAATTGAATCGATCAGTATTCTAGAGTATATTTTCCTCACATTACATTCAGTGGCTATATTGGAGAACAGGGCACAACATTTGCATATTTTATAAGATTGAATAGTGTATTAAAATAAGTTGAAATCAAACACTAAAAATGTTACAAAGATGAAACTTTTTCTCTTATCTCCACAGTCCAACTACCCTCTCTCAATAATAAAATTACTTTTTTAATTATTTATTTATTTATTTATTTATGCATACAGAACTGGGGTACAGACCTGAGGTACAGGGGCAGTGAGAGGATTCACCAGAGACAAGAGTGGGGAGCAGAACAGGCTGATTGATGAAGAACACTACTGAGAGGAGCAGTGGGCAGGTCAGGAGAGGTCTGCTGTGCCATGTGGGTCACCTCTGGGACAGGGATTGAACTCATGCTGAAGTAGCTTTAGCTTCTTAGTGTTGTGCTTTAACTTACCGTGCCACCAGGGAGGGCCTCAAATTACTATTTTTTATGTGTACATATACATAAAATAAAACATATATAAAGCCATTTTTTATTTTTAAATACAAATAGTAGCCCATTAGACTTAATTTTCTGCACTTTGCTTCACACCATTAAATAAGAAATCTTGAAATTCATATATATATGTGAATATGAATATAAACAAAGTACTCCCTCATCTGTTGATATTTCTTTAAACTGATTAATCGTTATCATTATTTATTTAAACAGTCCTATTCATGGACTTTCAGGATGTTCTGAAAACTTTGCATTTATAAACAATGCCTCAGTGAATAATCTTGTACATGGACCCTCTCATACATTTGAGAATATATATGTGGGATATTGCTACAAGGAAAATTGCTATGTCAAGAGGCATATGTATGTAAAACTTTGGTAGTTCCTCACTAATATCTCCGATAGACATTGCACCAATTGGCAGGGAACTATTTCTCAGTTTTGTCAAACTTTTACATTTGCCAATCTGATAGTTAAATGCAAAATTTTGCCCTTGGTTGTACTTTGCATTCCTCTGAGTGGCATGAAGCATCATTTCACATTTTGTTTCAGAAAACTGTCCAATCCTTTCCTTACTTGACCCAAAAATTCTGCTACTGGAAATCTTATACGCACACACCTGAAAAAGTGATTACATATAAGATTCTTCATTATAACATTATTATGCTAGTCTAAGATTAAAAACAACCTAATATTTTATCATTTTAGTTATATTTAATAAAATATGGTTTATCCACAAAACAGAATGTTTTATAGTTATTAAAAAAGACTGAGGAAACTCATATACTATGTAAAAATTCTTCACTATACAGTACTAAATAGAAAATATATTTTCCCACAAAAGATACTGGAAGCAGGGGAAGGGAAATTTGTGTCTATTTATGCATATTTTCAACAACTCCAGGAACTTCCCTGGTTATGCAGGGGGTTGCCTCAGCTACCACCCATCACTGTGGCTTGAGTTCCATTGTGTGAGGTGACACACATGGCTCAGCAAGTCTCTCCTATCTCACCCGCTGTTCCCCTCAGCAGTGTATTTTCAATAATCTGCTTGTTCTGTTCCCCACCCTGTCTCATGTGAATCCTCTTACCCCTGCACATCTGGCCCAGACCCCAGCTCTTATATGCACCAATAAATAAAAATAAACCTATATAAAAAAAATAAAAACTCTGGGCAGAGACACAATAAAATAATTATATTTGGTGGCCAATAGGAAAGGGAAATGGATAGCTGGGGTGGGGTGGGGGGAACCAGGCATCAGTATATCCCCTTCTATACCTTTTTGATCATATAAGTTTATACTTATTCAAAATTGCCCATGTCCTTGAAAAACTCATAGCAAAAACAGATAAATGTGTGCAAGGCGGGGCAAAGCACATTAAAAATAGCCTTAAAATTACATGAAGGTGTGATGTAAGAAATCTGACTACTTATAAAAGTAATGAAAAGTTAAACTATAACTGCTTTTTTCTGACCTTCCAATATGAAATTGCTCATAAATAACAGTACATCTGCTAAGAAGAAACATAAATGGCAACAGGTGCATGAATAATACAGTTATTTACAATAGCCAAGATATGGAAATAGCCTAAACATCCCAAAATATAGAAATAGGTCAAGAGGATGTGGTATTCATATACCATGGAATACTATTCGGCAATAAAAAAGAAAACAGTATACCATTCACAGGAACTTCAATAGAACTGGAAAGGTTTATACTAAGCTAAATAATTAAGGAGAAAGACAAATGCCAGGTGTCACTTATGGAATATATGAGTAGAAATTTTAAAAAAAAAGGGTCAGATAAAACCAAACTTAAAAACTCACCCTTGATAGCTGATTATAGAACTGAGGAATCCATCGGGGGAGGAGCATGATGGACTAGGGAGGTGGACTGTAGGAGTTACGTTGGAGTATGCACTGTGGTGATAATATATGATGGGGGGGGGTCTACTCCCCAAATACAAACAATGATATAAATCAAAACAACCTTGTTTTAAAAAAATAATTTTTTAAAAAGTCCGCTTGGGCCCTCCCTGGTGGCGCAGCGGGATAAAGCACAGCACTGAGAATCTAAAGCCACTTCCGCATGAGTTTGATTCCCGCCTGCCCGGAGGTGACCACATGGCGAGGCAGACCTCTCCTGACCCGCCTGCTGCTCCCCTCAGCAGTGTACTTCGTCGATCTGCCTGTTCTGCTCCCCACTCTGTCTCTGGTGATCCTCTCGCCACCCCTGAGCCTCTGGCCTGTACCCCAGTTCTGTATGCACAAATAAATAAATCTTAAAAAAAAAAAAAGTCCACCTGACATCCTATTTGCCACACAAAGAACTTACGAAACACTTATGAATGAGTTTCAGGAATGGTATCTTTCTTAAAGAGAAACATGGAAAAATCTCAGAACTTCCATTCCCCATGGCTATAGATTATGTCCTAAATCTGTATCATTTTCTTTATAAGAGATAATTCAAGTTACTAAATTACACAACAGACACATAGAGTAACATGTTCTGATTTGGAGATCCTTTCCCCAATAAAATTTTAAGAAGATGGAGGACAAATTTTTGCTTCTACCTGCTGTAGAGCACCAAAAATCTCAATAATGTCCTCCAGATAGCCCCACTCAACTCAAAGTGGAGAAGCCTAACAGTGGGATTTTCCGAATAAAGTATCTACCAAGCTGTAGATGTAACATGGAGCTAAGTAAGAGGTGAAACATTTATCTTGTCCTGGGTCAGAGAAAAATGCATGTGAAAAAGATCATCGTTCCTCCAATTCAGCCAACCTTTCTGTGGAGTCACTGATCCTCAGGGCCCAGAGACTGCAGGTGTATTCAGGTCATAACTTAGAACTGTGGCTCCTAAGCCTGTCCCCTCACTTTACAGAGGTGGCAATGAAAATGCAGCAAGGTAAAGGGTCTTATCTCAGGCCTGGCCACAGGCTGGCCATGTCCTGAGTCTGATCCCAGCCCAATGATCATTCCAAACCAGGAACCCAATGACTGGGCCCTGGTGCTCTGGGCTGGCTGCGACACAGCTTTGCAAGTGGTGACCTCCTAACCTGGCTAACTATCTTTCAGTACTCCCAAACAACCTGTGTGCTCACCAGTCTAAGTCCCACCTCCTCTCTCCTCCAGTGAGGCAAAATTAAGCAAACGAATCAGAGGAAAACAGAATGCATTCTCTCTCTCCTGTGGGAGATTTCAGTAGTGAGTCCACTTATCACCTTGTCCAGACCAAATCCAAATGGTGGCACTTTCTGTTCTTGTGCCTGATAGTGTGGCCCCTCAGTCCTGTTGACAAACTGAACCTCAACATTGTGTTGTTAATCTTGCCCTAAAGGAAGCATAATAATGGTTCATCAACCAGTCATCCCCAAGGTCTCTTCAGCCTTTAATTTCTGTACAGAAACAGAGCTGTTGGTTCTCATTTGCAAATCCCCACACACCAGGGCATGCAGCAGTGAGCAAGGCCTTCAGTACCTTAAGGCTTTAGAAACAGAACAGGGGTTTAGCCTGAGGCAGCTAAATTCCTTTGGGATTTCAGAGCCCCGACTTACTAACATTTCTTTAGTTTTTCCACTGAACTGCTCTTCCTGTCCAGGACCTTTCATTTGCTCCTGCAACTCCACACAGTTAACCGTTGATCTGCCCTCTGCCCTTCTCATCAGCCTCTTTATTCTTCTTGCTCCTTCCTCTGCACTTTAGAGCAGCAGCCCTGTCCTAAAAATAGCTCCTCCCCTTGATCCTGCCTGCTCTTTCATGTGTGATGCTATTCCTTTATCCCTTTCACTTCTAGGTGCCTTTGGAATATGAGAGAAAAAAAATCTCACTCCAGTAAATTTAATAATAAAATAGTTATAAATAACAGAAGCAGCAAATATTTATTGAGCACTTACTTGGTATAAGGAACTGAATAATTAGCACACATGACATCAGAATAAACAAACCTTCTGTTTTTCAAGGTATTTTTTTTGGCTCAACTAATGGAAACATAAACCATAATTGGTTTCATCAGTCTACTCTCTAAGATGACAATAATGGACGGTGACCCTATGAATGCTTTCAAGCAGCCCTTGCCTGTGTGACAGTCATACTCTAGAACAAACTGTCCAGCTACGTGATGCTTACTTACACTGTAGCCAGAAATGGGAGATTGGATAGTCATCTCTCCTGCCACTCTAGGAAGCCATGAGACAGCTCTGTTTTATTATCCCTTCAAAACTCAAATGTTAACATCTCTCACCACAACCACATCTCATCCTTGAAAATGCTGCCTAAATTCAAAGCTATTCAGCATGACAACCCAGCAGCCACAATACTGAGTTTGGAAGAGAAATGAATATGAAGTTGAGCTCTGAAAAATCTCGTATTTTACCCACAGAATTCTCAGATTTAACACCCTGGGATGAAGACTTTTGATAACATCTTAATTACAAGGAAATTCCACTGCAGAGTTTTATGTGGACTCGACCCCCCTACTCTAAGAGATAGATAACTGATGGAGTTTGTGATGCTATATATTCTGTGCACCTCCTCAATTTTTAAATGACCAGGTTGCTGAATATATCATAGCCATTCTTTAAATCCAGCATCCAGCTGAACTTGGGCTTGCTTCTTCATTCTTTCTTCCCTTTAATCGATCAGTCTGCATTCCACATACTGCAGGAGTGATATTTCTAATAAAAATCTTGGAATGGAATTATTAAGAAGGCATATTATCACACTTAATATATCTCCCAATCTATAACATGATCAAAAGGTATTTAATAAATGTTTCTTTAAAAAACATTAATGGGCCCTCCCTGGTGACGAAGGGGGCTAAAACACAGCTCTAAAAAGCTTAAGCCACTTCCACATGAGTTCGATCTCCACCTGCCCAGAGGAAATCCACATGGCGCACCAGACCTCTCCTGACCTGCCCGCTGCTTCCTTCAGCAGTGTACTTCATCAATATACCTGTTCTGCTCCCTACTCTGTCTCTGGTGAATCCTCTCACCCTCTGCATCTCTGGCCTATACCCCAGTTCTGTTTGGATATATAAATCTAAAAAAAGAGCATATTAAAACAGGAAATTGTTGCCTACAATTCTACATTTTTTTGCTTTTGGTATTTTTAGTTTTGCTTTCAGTAATGCCAGATATGTGCTCAACTAAGTTCTCTAATTCTTGACTTGAGAATCTGAAACTTAAGTTTCAAAGAGCCTTAATAGTTATGCCATTTCATGAGCCCTAGTGGCCTAAATATGGACAGAGGAAATTCTTAAGTTAAAACATCTCCAAAATTTGAAAATATCTATAAAGGTCAGCAATCTATAAAGGTCACCATTTGTGAAGCAAATGGTGGCAGAGTCAATGAAATATACTTGTTTCAAAAATTATTACTAATTTTGATAATATCATAAGTTTAAAAAAGTAACAAAATATGCACATTGTGATAAAACCTGTGTAAATGCTGACAAGGAGCAGTAGGTTTGAATACTGGCTCTTCGGTTGACAAATTGTATAAATTCAAGTGTGTTAATCTCTGTGGCCCAGTTACCATTAATTATAATGTAATGATAATGATAACAATATAGGTGATTTCTTAGGTATCTTACAGGTAGAAGAGAGTGCTGGGATTTAAATGGACAGGCACTCGGTAAGCCTAATAGTGACTGTGAGCACAATCACCATAGTGTTCTGTCTTATTTTCTAAATCCTTAGTGATGTGCTAGCAGTAAATACATTGTAATTGTTAAGGGGAAGGATGTCCTAAAGGAACTCTGCAGAGTTTTGTGGACTCCACCCCCTACTCCAGTGACTGAAAACTACAACTCCCAGCAGTATCAAGGAGAGAACTATAAGGACCTAAGGGTGGAGCTAAGCAGGCATTCTGGGACTTTGGGATTAAATAGGGAGAAATTTTCAGTGGCTGGGGGGCGGGGTGGCCAATGGCTTGCTTCGGACCGTGTGAGTGGGGGCTATGAGTTTGTTACTAGAGCTCCAAGTCAGTGGAGCTGGTAAGATATTTGAGTTACCTTGTATCTCTCTCTTTCCCTGGGTTGTTTCTTTTCCTTTCCCCTTTTTGTAAGTAAACCTATTGACCTTTTTATGTGTGTCTGTAGTACAAATAAATTTTAAGGACCCACAGACAGGCAGCCCAGTTCACACTAGGGTGCACTGTAACACATAGTGATGTGCTAGCAGTAAATACATTGTGAGGGTGGTCTCTTCATCTTCTTCCCCATCTTTCTCTTCTAGGTGAAATACCTGGATCTGGATTACAGTCCATTGTCTCTTGTTCTCTTACTCATAGTTTCTGTAGTACTTTGAAGCAATTGTTAAGCAATGCACTGTATGCTGCTTGAAGCTCATTATTACCTTTTACACACATAATGATCCCTGCTTCCCAGCCTGCCTTGCAAGAAAGGGGATCTTGGGGTTCCTATTTGTGGATCCTTCTGCACAAACAGATGTATACCATAAGTTAATTTAATGATTGGCAATCTTACAACGAGAAGCATGTATATTGTCCAGAATAATCAGTGCTAGCTCTTTTTCCACTTGTTACCCATATTGTAATCCAGTCACTCACATAAGATCTAAAGAAAAAAAAGCTAATTCTGGGTTGGTTTTCCTTGCTTTGTGTTTCCCAGTCTCTTAGTTTTATCACTTAACAAAGCCTTCAGATAGACTCATCCTTGTTTCCAACATTAACTAATTTTGTATCTTTCTTATACAGAAATAAATACGCAAGGTCAGCAGTGATTAAATCCTAGAATAAAGAGTGTATCTGGTGGAAAGCCAGTCTACCATATTCAAGTTCTCAGAAAGAACCCTTTGCAAGGCAGGATTCCCTTCAAATTCAATTGGAATGATGTTCCCAATTCAAAGATAAGTGGTTCTGCTTAGTTTTGTACCCACTATTTCCCTCGTGTAGGATCCCTGCAATCAAATACCTTTAACTGCGCCAGCAACTTTTGTCTTTTTCACAATTAGCTTATCTTTGGTAATAGAAGTCTTACAGGGAAATAAAGGTTACTTTAACGTTGAGAGTTGGTTTTAGGACAAGCCAGATTAAAGTTTATATGGATATACAAAATAAAAAAACTAATGCTATTGTCTGCTTCCCTTAAATTATTTTATTAGAAGGAACATATTAATTATAATGAAACTAAACTTGGACTCTCTGGGTTTCTAAAGAAAATTCCTTTGTAGCATCACGGCAGGATTTCCCACCATTTTTCTCTTTCTGATGAAATTAACTCCCCATGGTTGGTCAGCAGGATAATCTAATTTTAGCCAATCAGCTTGGGAGCTGCCGTTGACCTCACAAAGGGAGAGAAAGGTATCTGCAGTCATAGCAACCACCCGCTCAGCGCTGATCATCTCTGGACCCTTCCGCTTAATGACAGACACCGGCTTGCTTCTTAGATGATTAATCTTTTCCCCTGTGAACCTCCTTGAATACATTAGCCAAACAAGTCTGATAAATTTGTTTATCCCAAGACAATCATTAGAAAATTACCTGCAAAAGTAATTCTCACTAGAGCAGTTTGTGAATGAAAAGCCATATGGCAGATGAGAACAGAAATAAGCAATAAAATCTCTTGCTGCATGTCGCAACAAGTTAGGAAAGTTTTTCCCCTTTAAACTTTATCATTTCACATTAAATTACAAAAACACCGCAGCCTAAAGTCCATTTTATATGTGCAAAAGAATCTTTTATCCAGTCATCCCTACAACCAGCACTGGGTGCCTACTATGTGTCAGCTGTAGGTGTGCACTATTTCATATGCGTGCTCCTCCCTCGGCAGTCTCCCAGTCCAGTGGAAGGAGGCAGATGTGTAAATAGACAATTACAGCACACCATTCAAGATCATAATGGAAACAAAACAGAGAGCCCTGAGCTTTCGAAAGAAGTAGATAGCTATTTCCCAGATCAACAAGTAATGCCTCAGCAAAACCATTCAGATTGAGCATAAAATGAATGAGCAGAACCTTTCCAAACCAGGAGACTATCCAAGGCAAAGAGAAAAACATTGTATAGGTATAGACTTATGGACAGTGGTGGGTGATTTCTACATAGTGAAAAGTCCAGAGCCTAGATATCGGTCACCTCTTCCAGGAATTAAGGCTGGAAATGTGGTTTGAGACTGGATTGAGAGTGCCGTAGAGGAAAGAATGAACACATTCTTTGGACTTCAAAAGTAGTAGACAATGGAGGTGGACATAAAGGACCAATGTAGATGGTCTTTCTGAGATTCAATCTAGAGACTGTAGCTGATACATCCTTGGTGATGATCATCATTTGTGGACAGGATAAGAAAACAATGGGTGTGTGCAGCAGCTACACACTTAATATGGGCCATTTCCAGAAACAGTTACTAAGCTGTTTCAATAGATGAAAGACAGAGTTGGGTTCCCAAGTGGCTGAGAGTTTTAAAGTAATAGAATGTACAGCTACTTAAAAAGATGAAATTTTGCCAGTTGGGACAACATGGAAGGGACTGGAGTAGATTATGCCAAATGAAAAGGCTGACAAGCCCTGGATTTTTTTTTTTTTTTTCATGTGGAAGTTAGAGAAACAAAAGAGTAAAATTAAAACAAAGCAAACCTTAGAAATCTGCCTAGAGAACTGAAATTGCTAAATGGTCAGGGTGGAAAGAGGGAGCCAGGGAAAGAAGAGACCAATGGAATATGGTGAGGGATTACATGTGCTTTGGTGGTGGACATGGTGGTGAAATATGATGTAACATATTTCTGGGAGAACCTATGCTCACAAATTATATACAAATATTGTAAACCACAGTTACACCTCAATAAAAAGAATGAAAAACTGTAAAGTTAAAAATATCCAAGCCTTGGCCCTCCCTGGTGGCGCAGCAGGTTAAAGCACTACACTGAGAAGCTAAAGCCACTTCCGCATGAGTTCGATTCCCGCCTGCCCTGGAGGTGACCACATGGCGTGGCAGAGGCCTTAGGATTTTCTCTGTAGACGGACATGTCAGGAGCAAATATGAAGCGCAGCTTCTGTTTTCAGATGTAGATGCCTT
>NW_004567104.1:18426055-18436121 GCF_000260355.1 Condylura cristata | reverse complement strand
GCCCGCTGCTCCCCTCAGCAGTGTACTTCGTCAATCTGCCTGTTGTGCTCCCCACTCTGTCTCTGGTGAAGCCTCTCGCCACCCCTGAGCCTCTGACATGTACCCCAGCGCTTTATGTACAAATAAAATAAATAAATCTTTAAAAAAATATATCCAAACTAAAGTAAAATGAGAGGCTATTTAAAGGAACTGATGAGACATCTGTGTGGTCATGACTGTGGATGTTGTCTAATGCTATAAGCTTTTCCAAATCAATACTAAACAAATCTCACCAAAATCAGGGGCCAGGTACCCAAAGACTGAATGAGCAGACAAGGTAATTAAGTCCTTATATAGACTCTAGTGATTGTAGGATGGCCAGGCCCATGGCAGAAGTTCCACATCAACATTGGTCCATGATGAAGGCTTTAGAATTAAAGATTCCATGTTGCTGGGTGCGTAATTGATTATGTTCTCCATACTGTTAAGGAATCTCAGCAGGAAATATGCTCTCAAATGAAGTCCCTGGCCTGGAGATTTCTACATCTACAGGTCCTTCTGGGGACTCCAGTTCTGGTCTCCAACCTCTCATGCCTCCAACCTCTCATGAGCTTCACTCCACAGGAACCTCAGGAAGAAGCCAATCATTAACCTAAGGAGTCTTATTTTCTATATTTTTGGAACTTTCATGAGTAAGCAATACAAGTTGTGTATTATAAACATTTTAAAACAAGATATTACAAAATGTATTCAAACACTATGTCTCTGTAATAGCAGATACACAGCAAGTTAGACATCGCTTGACATGCTCGGTACAGAGCCGTGCCAAGTCCTCCATGGGTGATGAGTTGCTTAGTTTTCACAGGGACCTTATTGGGGAAAGATTCCATGACCTTTTCTAACCAATGGATGTATATTGAACAGCCCCAGAGGTCAAGGAAAGGCAGGTTATCTGATGGAGGAGGCACATGGACAGTTAGGAATAAGACAGTGTCGTATGTGCCATAAAAACAAGCTGTACAAAGTAACCAAGAACACAGAGGGAGGAAAAAGTAAATATGTGAGCTAAAACCATTAGAGCACAGCTCCCTTTGCTGACTTTATCAGTTTCCTGAGACATGATGAAGTTTTTCATTTACACTGGATGAAAACCTTAGGGGCTGCTGTTTCCTCTTAACACTTTATAGCTGTAGAGGATAGAGTTTAGAGGTTAGGGAGTTTATCCAAGGCACCCAAGTTACTAAATGACAGTTGTAGGTCTGTGTAATTAGAACTGAAAGGTTGTGTGCTTTTCACTTCATTGTAAAGTACAAAAATACACTCTATTCCCATTTCACAGCTTGAGTCCTTCATGATTGGACAACCAGAAACAAATGAAGGACTCTACCATACATCTACTTTAGTTATCTCCCAGTTTCCTTACTTTCTTCATTCCCATGTTCATGAAGACAATGTGATAATACTATCCAGATGATTAGGACACAGAATGCTACTTTGTAAAAGAACCTATTTTGATTGCAAATGCAAAAGCCGCATGTTTAATTTTGTCTTTGGATCTCTCCAGAGCCTGAAGATTTGCTAGAACACTCTTCTAGTCCCTTTGCCTGTCTCATTTTTTTAATGTTACAAATCCATCCTTTCTCTTTTTACAAATGTGCTCTCCATCAATAATAGGTCCTATTTTCATTTTCCTCTTGGAACCCACATGATTAGAACTATGACTTTAGTCTTAACTCTGTAAATGTAATGAAAGTGATTAAAACTCTAGTGTACAGAAACTATAAACTCCTGCATGAGGACAGCAGGCCTCATAGTTTAGCCCAAAACTGTCAAAAATTCTGTGGGGTATGAAGTAAAAAAAAAAAAAAATGAAGCTCCGTACAAATCTTTCCCATTCACTTTCTGAAACTAAAAGGACAATCTATCTAGGGAGAATGCTTGAGTGGCTTCCTGGCAGACAGTGTATGTATACCCTCTTTCTCTTATTCATCCAAAAGTGTCCATGGGGAAAATCACAAGACTCCTGGAATCACAGGACACCCCATGGAAATGGAGACATTCCAGGAGAGCAGAGCCAGAGGACTGAGATTTTGTTTGCAACACAGAGTCCATCTGGATTAAACAAAGGATCTGACAGCGGGTATGTGTACCTGGGCAGAGTTCTTATCTCCTGAGAATTGAGGACTGGCTGAGAGCCTCTGCAAGAAACTGAGGTCCAGATAGAAGACCATTTCCAGCAATGAATCAGAAAAAGAAATAGGGGCCAGAGAGAAATTCAGACAGACCATATTAATATTTCTAGAATAATCTCCTGATATTCTCGCCATCTCCAAGAATTTTTCTAATCAAGTTCATATTATTGACAGAATTATTTCACATCCCTGTTCAAGAATCTCTGATATCTACCTATGGAATTCTATTGCTGTAGAGATCAGACATCCTAGCTTGCTAGATAACCCTGACTTATGCATGATATCCTTGTGTAATTAACTAATGGAATTTCCTAATATCCTCAATAGTGTTCCAGTTTGGATTACTATGTGGTCACTATATACTCTACCTACATTAAACTCAAACTGTCCAATTTTTTACCCTCTTATACAGTCAGTAGTTCTCAAATTGGTTGGTGTTCAGGACGACCTACTTAAGGAGTTAAACTGGCTCCACCATTATCATCTGGTTTGCTAGAAATCATGGTTCTAAACATTCCAGCAAGGTACACATTTAACAAAAGTTATGTTACTGTAACATATACACAAAATATACACAACCTTCCCCAAAATGTCACCCATCCCCAAATGACTTCTAATGTATCTTCTATTTAAACTTCCCACCTCCAAATTCTTCCTACCATTTCTTTCAGTATTATTCACTTTCTCAAACTCACATTGTTCTCTTGCACTTCAATGAGATGACTTTTCACTTAATTTCATATAGATTAACATTTAATTTCCAATTGTTTTATATATATTTTTAGTCTCTTCCACTGGGCTTTAACTTTCTCCTCCTTTAGCCCTACCCCAAAACTTGGCATCTAGTGAGGACTTATCAGTCCCTTTTAGTCCAATTAAAAAAAAAAAAAAAAAGGACAATGAAATACTAGTAATGTCCATTTCCATTCTCAGGATTCTCAATGCTAGCAAAATCCAAAATTCCTTGTGACCCATAAGTGCTTGGCTGACTATCTGGATGAATAGTGCATGTTAAATGAATGATAATGGTTTCCCTTGTAATTTAACTCACAGATGAATCTTAGGTGAGATTTTTCTATTGGGCTCTAACAGTTTCTGAAAATTGGTGCCCTAGGTGGTGTAAAGTGGAATGTCCAACACAGCTCTGATTATCAACTACAGCCTATGCATGTATTATAATAACGGCAGAGTTAGGCTGCTCTCAGCATTCTGAAATCTTCTATTAAATCAAACCTTAAGTATTTAACAAGCACGGGTGTGTCCTAATTTATGCTGTTTCTATGGAACACTGATTCAAATTGAAATTTGGGGAATGAGGAGGCCAAACTATATTGAAAGTTCCCTTGGAACATTCTCTAACATGTTCATGGGAATTTTTCCTCTAAATAATTATCCATTCATTCACTTAGTTTTAGGTTTTAGTCTTTTCAAGTCAGAACATACCTCTATTTTCTCTCAGCCTTTTAGAGAAAGAAATTAAAAAGCTACCATAACTCAATACTATTTTTGTATATCTTTCCCCAGTGTTAGTTTACTTGTGTTAGATAGATACCACCCATTCTTCTGTCGTGACCTCCATTTGACATATAAGGAAATGAAAATTCAGAGATGAAATTCCCAAGACTACAGAGTGTACTAGTTTTCTAGAGCTGTCTTCACAATGGCTCTTAGGCTGGGTGACATACAAAACAGAAGCTTATTTTCTCACTGTTCTGGATCCTAGAAATCTGAGATTAAGATGTCAGCAGGGTTGGTTTCTTCTGAAGCCTCTCCTTGGCTTTAAATGGCACCTTCTCCGTTTGTCAACACATAGCCTTTTCTTTATGTCAATGTGTATGACAGTCTCTTCTTGAAAGAACTTGTGTCATGTTGCATGAGGGTCCACACTATTGAGTTCATTTAACTTTAACTATCTCTTTAAAGACCCTCTCCAGAAATAGTCACATTCTGAGGCAAAGTCAGGCCTAGCATTTTACAATCCATAACACACAACTGTTGAGTGAAGAGCACCCCCCAAAATCTAATTCAAGACTGTTCTATAGTCCCTTTCTGTCTTTGTTTATCCCTACTTATGTATTGTTTATGGGCTATTTAAAGAATGAGGAATCAAATAAATATGAAATTTCATTTATATGCCTATGTTCCATTTAAGGCTTTTATGCTACAATATTATATATAAATGAAAAAAAGTTTGCCTTCTCCAAAATTACACATGAAAAACATTTATGCAGAAAATGAGCTAAGAAGACCACTCAAGATCTGCAACACCTTACAGTAAAGCCCTGACAAAAACATTTAACTGTCTTTAAAACATTCTTAACAATTAACTCCTGTGGGCACTACCACCAACTGTAAAATCAATTTCCAACATTTTCAGATTTAAATCCCATTGTTTGGAAGTCACCTTTCTTCAAGTCGATACCATTCTTTGTTGTTATAATCATTTGTGGAGCCATCTTCCAAGTTTCCTGAACATTTGAGCTCCTAGAAGAAATCCTAGGTAATCACATCTCTTTAGACATCTCCCCTAATATTTTGATAACTTCCTCAGAATACTAGGACACAATTTTGTGTCTTTATCTCAAACCACTTTGAAAACAAAAGCTATCTTTGCCTCACAGGTTTATAAATGTTTGAGAAATATGTAGCATATCTATGCACTGATTTATATAAAAGTTAAATATTTTGATAATCACAAGATCTCATTAACACAACCAAATTTGGATTTCATTTTTAAATATTTTCATGCTATTAGCATATTATTTTACATATAAGATATCTATAATTTATCTATGAAATATGTAATTCTTTGTGGTGGTTATTAATTTAGTAAACATAGGGATATTAACTGTCATATTTACATAAATATAATCAACTCATAAAATTTGTATCTTTTTTTAAAGAAACAATCTGGTAAAATAGTACATTAGTAATTTCAGTCACAGTTTTGTTCAACAAATGTTTCAAACTCTTTAAAAGTTTGAGGGTTTGGCAAAAGCCAAGAAGACATAGTTTGCCAATATATCTAGCCTTAATTTTAAGACCATGTAAACTCTAAGGATGATTTAATTCATATGCTTTTTATTAATTTATCCTGAACTCATAAAAATATAACAGTGGAAGAACTACTTGATGTCCCAGAATTTAAATTTTAAGTTACATTATTAGAATTACAGTAATAGGAATCAGCTCCTAAGCATCTAAAATTAATTTCAAAATGCATAATTCTACAAGTGAAGACTTAATTTGAATTTAGAGATAGTTAATGAAGTTAGAAGCTTATGTATAAACAATGGGTCCTGCTACTCCTTACTGTAGAAGGCTAAAGTAGTATTTGCTAAGTGCACATCTGTAAACAAAGCAATCAGCCCATGCCTGGCTTCTAGCCACATCATCCCATAATAACATGGATGCCATAATACAGAAAGATTAATATCAGGAATACAGTCTAACCAGTGATCATGTTAACTGGTAGAAATTAGTGGGAAGTAAAGCTGGCTTGGCATAGTAGATGTATTGTGTGTGTTCTTGTATTCTACATGTATTTGGTCCATGTTAGTCTTTATAAATATTCATTAACTGAAGTCACTAGTATTTATGGTCCTCTCATTATTAATGTTAAGAGTATAAACACACTTTTTGCTAAAGTTGAGAGTATTTCTAGACATAAGCAAGACCTACTGAGCTTATAAAAGATGGAGATCATGGGTGTGAACAAGAGGTAACAAGTATTCATCAGAAGGAAGATAATTAGTGATATGTTGTTTTTTCCTGGAAACAAAACAAGTCTAATTTGCAGTACTAGTCAATTTTCAGAGTAAATATCCATGTTTGAGCCAAAATGACATTACTGAATATGTAACTGGGAAAAAATTCACCCAGATAGCTCTTCCTGAGACAATATGAATTGCCTCAGTGTGTCAGTGAACTACTCAAGACATCAGCAGTATATACAACATGGGTTATGACAGTTTTTCTTTGCATATGTATTTATGATTTTATTCAAAGATTTAAGTATTTTATGCCCAACTATATAGAAGTGAAGTCATCTAAATTGACCTAATAGGTGAATATTTATTGACATTGAAAGCTATTCCATATAGATATTTATTGATGGGGAGTCACAAACAATAATAATGGCATAGCACTTTACTGAAAATATGCTATTATCAAATCCAGAGTAGCTCAGAGTGAAATATCAAAATAGCAAAAGCATTCAAGGGAGATAGATAAATCTATAAAGAACTATATGGACTTCTCAGTAGCAAAAGAAACCAGAAAATCATTGAATAGTATAGCCAAAGTGTTGAAAGAGTGATCGACTACACTGTCATTCAAAATTAAAGACAAAGAATTTGAACAATCATAATAAGTAGACCTTACCTTATTTTTAAAAATGTTAAAGGAAACTTACATGCAACATTTGTTGTATAAACATACAACAAATACATCTCCTTACCATCAGAACTTTTTACATTCCTGTAAGGTCTCTAAGCCATACTTTTCAATAACTTGGATAGAGTCTATTCTTTAAATAAGTGACAATCAAGACATAATTTTATGATCTAGAAGAAAATTTACAAAAAATATAAAGGAAATCGTTAATGGTCATAGAATGTTCTTACTGAAAAGGCTTGAATGATCTTCTTTAAGAGATTCTTTTAAAAGTCACAGATACCTTAGGGAATCTGAATAGTTACATACCCAGGGAAAAAATAATTTCCATAAACAGAATTATGCATACTATTTATGGGGACATACACATACATACCCAAAGGGATAGCCGTAGGGACCCAAGCTTACAAATTTTCAATAAACAAGGTAAAAAGTGGTGCTAGGAAACAGACATTTTGTAAGCCCCAAAGCTGACTAACCTATTTGTGGCAAAAGAAGAACACAGAGATAGGGGCTGTCTTCCTTTACCCCCTCAAGTAGTATTCTGCCCAGCAATACTCATTATATGTCTCCTCACACTTTCAATGCCATTTCCTGAAAGAGTATTTAAATAAATGGAGGAGCCTGATGAAAATAACAGGTAAAATTTCCTTCTAGGCCTTCAAATTTCAGAGCTATTTTTTTAAGAAAAGTTTTTATATTTTTTTCATTGAAGGACTATGGTATAGGCCAGAGGGCAGGGGGTGAGAGGATTCACCCAAGACAAAGTAGGGAGCAGAACAGATAGATCTACTGGAATACACTGCTAAGGGAAGTAGAGCAAGCCAGGAGAGGGTTGCTGCTCCCTTTCAGGGGATAGAACTCATGCTTCATGGGTGGCAATAACTTGATAGCACTGAGACTTTAACTCCTGAACCACCAGGGAGGCCCCAATTCCGGAGCTACTTTAAATGCATTCTAAAGCCAAACTCTAAAATCAATAAATGAATGAATTATCATAGTGTATGTTTAAAGGTCTGGAAGATATATAATGGCTTTGAAAGCAGGAATTCACATTTACAATCATGTCAAAAAGTAAGTATCTTGGAATAAATTTAACTAAAGAAATTCACATCCAAACTATAATACACTGTTGAAAGAAATAGAACAAAGGAATGAAAAGGTATTCTGTGCTCATAGACGAGAAGAGTTGACATTGTTAAAATAACTACCTAATGTAATATACAGATTCAGTTCAATCTATAACAGCATTTCAACATCTTCACAGAAATAAAATATCATGAAATTTATTTGTAACTACAAAAGTCTTCAAATAACAAAAATCCTCCTGAAAAATAAACAAAAATGTAGCTATCACACTCCCTGGCTTCAAACTACACTACAAAGTAATGGTAATTAAAACAGTATGGTACAGGGATAAACAGTATGGTACAGGCACATGTATCAGTGGAACAGAACTGAGAGCCCAAAAACAAAATCACACTTACATGGACAACTATTTTATGACAAGAGAGTCAAGAACATATATTAAAGGAAAGTCTTTTCAATAAGTAGTGCTGGGAAAATAGGATTGTTTCATGAAAAAAAAAAATGAAACTAGACCACTAACACATATACAAAAAATAATTCAAAATGGATTAAAGAGTTGGATATAAACTTGAAACTGTTAAAAACATAGGGAAAAAGAAAAAAATTAGGGTTTGTATGTTGGGTACTCTATTTCGATTGTAAGAGAAATACAAAAGCAAAAAAAAAAAAAGGGAAATCATCAAATTAAAAAATCTTATACATGTATCAGAGCAAAAAGACATCCCAATGAATAGGACAGGATATTTTCACATCCTCTTGTCTGATAAGGGGTTAATTTCGAAAATATACAAATAAATTATAAAACTTAACAGAAACCAATTAAAAATATGAGGACCTCATCTCCAAAGACGATATCATGAAAATATGTTCATCATCTCTTCACATTAGGGAAAGGCAAATAAAAACAAGATCTCTCCTCATACCGATGAGAATGATTATTACTCAAAACACAAGAAACAGAAGTGTTGGAGAGGATGTGGAGAGAAGTGGATGTGAAGAGGAGTACTGTTAATATAATGCCTTATAGACTGCTGTGGGAATGTAAATTGATGTCTTTACTAGGAAAGCAATACAGGGATTTCTTTTTAAAAAAATTACAAATAGAAATCTCACATGATCCATTCATTCCCCTTCTGATTATTTACTTTAAAAAAATTACTTCAAAGATACATTAAATATAATGTATATGTAGGCCCCCTTGTTTATTGTAATATAATTTACAATAGCCAAGAACTAAACAACCTACCTGCCCCAGACTGGTGAGTACATAAAGAAGTTGTAGTGTACAGACACAATGGAATGTGAACAACATGAAGAACTTAGAGAACATCATGCTTATGAAATAAGCCATATGAAGCAACATAAACACTGAATGATTTCATACATGTGTGGTATATAGAGAAAAAAGAGAGAAACTCAATGAAACAAACTTTTGAGCTCTAAGATCAATTAGTGCCTCCCAGAAGGGAAGGACCAAAGGAGTTGATAAACTTTATCAGAAGGGACAACTGCATGATGTAGGGTAGAATTAGGTTTTTAGTTGTGTACTAATTGTGGTATATACATGTGTTGATTTTCAATGATGCACATCTGAAATTATTTTGTGAAGCACTACTTATTCAATCTAAAATAATGCTACTGCTATGCAACTACAGCAATATCAGGCATGGACACAAAAAGAAAACCTGAAACAATTAAGCTCAGGCACATTAGTCTCTTAATTAATAATCCTTCCTAATAAGGGGATATTGGAAAGTTTACTGCTGTTTGAAATCAATGTGAGCAATCAGAAAGATTCACTGTATGCTAAATCATTACAAATCATTACACATGTAGATTTTTAACTAAGTGAAGACGTAAATGATCTTCCACTAAATTATATGAGGCTGGCTATCAGTGTCTTCCTCTAAGATTCCTTTAAATAAGGACTTGGATAGAGAATTAGTGAGACAGAAACAAACAAAAATGTCTCCTTTGATCGCAGAAACTGCATTGCATTTCTTTCTTATCCTTCTTAAAATTAAATTTTTTAAGCTGGACTGCCATATTCAAAAGAATGAAACTGGACTACTCTCTCATACCATACAGAAAAATTAATTCAAAATGGATTAAAGTCTTGGATGTAAGACCTGAAGACATAAAATACATAGGAGAAAACAGGCAAAACACTCCCAACTTTTGGCTTCAGGGATGTCTCTGGAGACTCCAAAGACAAGGAAAACAAAAGTAAATATAAACAAATCAGACTGCATCAATCTAAAAAGCTTTTATACAGGAAAGGAAACACTCTTTGAAATTAAAAAAAAAAAAACCTACAGAATGAGAGAAAATATTTGCACGTCATATAGCTAACAAGGGGATAATACCCAAGACCTGCAAAGAACTCGTATAACTCAGCAAGAGAACACATA
>NW_004567104.1:18423086-18425537 GCF_000260355.1 Condylura cristata | reverse complement strand
AAACAGAATTAAAATAAAACAAGCCCTAGAAATATGAATTCAGAATTAGGGCTATTATATACAAAAGGATAAAGTAGAAAGGGAGAAGGAGATGCACCAAACTATGGTGGGGATTCTGAGTGATTTGGTGCTGGATGTTGTCTGGTAAAGTACATCTGAAAGGGAATGAACCTATTCTCCCAACTAATATAGTGTTGTAAACTGTTACCTCAAAACAGATTAAAGAAAAATCATCAAATTTTAAAATAGGTTTTATATTTCACTTTCATTATCATAAAAATGCAACTGAAAAAAAATGAACCAAGCTTTTGAGGTATGCAGGGAAATAATTCTATGTTCCCTGCTATTATAAAGTATTTACTCTAAGGAGTATATTAAAATTTGAGAACTATTTCTTTTTCTCATGAAAATGAAAGACGCTGTGTTGAACCATAGCCTATTGTCTTATAAACTCTGACATCCTGTCCTGAAATCCCTTTCCATTGTCAAAAGGACGCTGCATTGGAGATTCCTATGATTGATTACACCCAAAGACAAATTCAAATTCTATTACTGCTGTTCCCAACTACATTTCTGAGCATTAAATGGGTGCATCTGAAACATAAGAGGATGGCTCAAATAATTTGTATGCTAGGACATGTGCAAGTTATAGAAAGTTAGCTTTTTGTAAAGCCTAGGTAGACAGCCCCATTGATTTGACCAGTTATGTGTCTTGTGCTTATTTGTACAAAGTCTGAAAATATACATACTCAATCAATAAATTAATGTACACATGTCCTAATATCCTTGCATTATTTTAGAAGACATTTAGGCTCTAGTATCTGGAAGACTTTTTTTTTTTTTTTTTAAGGCAGTCCATATGTAAGTACAAGAGGGAAAGGGATTATCCAAGGAACATCAAAATATGATCCAATTATTCAATTCAACGTACAGTAAATGTCTACTTAACAAAATTACCTGCCAGAACTAAATAAGAGTTCTTAGGATCACCTAGGCCATTATCTATTAAATCAAGCTCTGACAAGACCAGGAATAGAATGAGGAAAAAGCCAGGAATTCAAAGCCAAGTCTGACTCATGGGAATTCATGCCCATCAACAGCCTCAATTTCCTTCTTTGGCCAACATTAACCCTTCCACCTTTTATCCTTCATCAACTCTTGCTTCTCTCCTCTTTCATTCATTACCTCTCTGGTTATACCTTTCTTGGTTTTAGTATCTGAATTTCTCCTTTCACCACACCTAGAACATTTTGATACCAAATATGTACATTTGGTTCCCTTTCCCCTTAGGGGTGGTGGTCCTTAGGCATGACAAATTCTAGGAGCTCTTATCTCAATGTTCTGTCTTTAAGCCAATGGCAAATCTCTACCAAGACTATGCAGCAGTTTTTTCATGGTGTCTCTTTGACAATTACCAACAACATGTAAACATGCCCACATAACATGAACACATATATAAGCACATACTAACACACACATATATATGCAAAAACATTCACACATCTTATATGAACAGGTGATGGGAGATGATAAACAATTTCAATACTGTAAAAAAGTTCAAAAGTTTAAATGATCATTTCTTTCATATCACATCATTGTGATCAGTATTGTTCATATCAGTAGCCTTAAAAAAGTATAAAATATTAATAGCAAAATTAAGCACTTCTGAATTTTCAAGTTTTAGTGGTCAGTGCACTTAAACCAGGTGAAGTTGGCATATATGCCTAAAGGATGTTTATCTGGCTAACTCCATCTGTGATTAAATGCCCATTCATTCCTGAGGGTTGGGGTTACTCTTAGAATGATATTTAAATTGGGTCTTTAATCCAAGTATAAAATGGAGTTGGTGAGAAAAATGTAAATTCGCCTTATAAAATCAATTTAAATTATTTTGTCTATGTATTCATCTATTTTCTATGCACCATTTTTAAATTTATCATCTAGAAATGTGTAGCACTGTCTGGTACATACCAAGTGCTACATAAATGTTCATAACTATAACAAAATTGTGGGTAAAACTTACAGGGCTCTTTGGATAATGTTACTTTTACCAAAGTATGAGTTTTCTCCTCTTGTGGTCTGCCCCTAAATCATTCAACATTATCTTCTTTCCATGGTACTTGATTTGCTTGAATTCCATCTTCTTATCTACACTGAAGTGCTAACTGGGAAATCAAAAAGAAAGCACTCTGGGAAAATAATATTTAATCCATACAACATTAAGTTTTTAACCTTAATTATGAGCACTTATTCACTTCTTTTCACTACTATCATGTTTGAGTATAGCTCTGCAACCAAAATTAATTTATTTGACTCCTGCAGTACCAGCCTTTCTGAAACTTGTCAGAAACACTTGCACAGGACACCCTTGCAAGTTTGTGACAAATCTCCAACTACACTGGAAGATGCTAAGTACAGACCTCTCAGGCTTAGTAGGGAAAGAGGAGCTTC
>NW_004567104.1:18420492-18422986 GCF_000260355.1 Condylura cristata | reverse complement strand
TTCATCAACTCTTGCTTCTCTCCTCTTTCATTCATTACCTCTCTGGTTATACCTTTCTTGGTTTTAGTATCTGAATTTCTCCTTTCACCACACCTAGAACATTTTGATACCAAATATGTACATTTGGTTCCCTTTCCCCTTAGGGGTGGTGGTCCTTAGGCATGACAAATTCTAGGAGCTCTTATCTCAATGTTCTGTCTTTAAGCCAATGGCAAATCTCTACCAAGACTATGCAGCAGTTTTTTCATGGTGTCTCTTTGACAATTACCAACAACATGTAAACATGCCCACATAACATGAACACATATATAAGCACATACTAACACACACATATATATGCAAAAACATTCACACATCTTATATGAACAGGTGATGGGAGATGATAAACAATTTCAATACTGTAAAAAAGTTCAAAAGTTTAAATGATCATTTCTTTCATATCACATCATTGTGATCAGTATTGTTCATATCAGTAGCCTTAAAAAAGTATAAAATATTAATAGCAAAATTAAGCACTTCTGAATTTTCAAGTTTTAGTGGTCAGTGCACTTAAACCAGGTGAAGTTGGCATATATGCCTAAAGGATGTTTATCTGGCTAACTCCATCTGTGATTAAATGCCCATTCATTCCTGAGGGTTGGGGTTACTCTTAGAATGATATTTAAATTGGGTCTTTAATCCAAGTATAAAATGGAGTTGGTGAGAAAAATGTAAATTCGCCTTATAAAATCAATTTAAATTATTTTGTCTATGTATTCATCTATTTTCTATGCACCATTTTTAAATTTATCATCTAGAAATGTGTAGCACTGTCTGGTACATACCAAGTGCTACATAAATGTTCATAACTATAACAAAATTGTGGGTAAAACTTACAGGGCTCTTTGGATAATGTTACTTTTACCAAAGTATGAGTTTTCTCCTCTTGTGGTCTGCCCCTAAATCATTCAACATTATCTTCTTTCCATGGTACTTGATTTGCTTGAATTCCATCTTCTTATCTACACTGAAGTGCTAACTGGGAAATCAAAAAGAAAGCACTCTGGGAAAATAATATTTAATCCATACAACATTAAGTTTTTAACCTTAATTATGAGCACTTATTCACTTCTTTTCACTACTATCATGTTTGAGTATAGCTCTGCAACCAAAATTAATTTATTTGACTCCTGCAGTACCAGCCTTTCTGAAACTTGTCAGAAACACTTGCACAGGACACCCTTGCAAGTTTGTGACAAATCTCCAACTACACTGGAAGATGCTAAGTACAGACCTCTCAGGCTTAGTAGGGAAAGAGGAGCTTCGTGTGAAGGGCCTAATCTCTTCTCTCTTACTCCTACATGATAACAATTCAAAATTACATGATTTGCTATCAGCAAGTGTGGAAAAATACCATTTTAATTGATACATGTGCACTACAACTTGAATGACCAAGTTTATCATTAATTTATTTTTGCACCTTAATATAAAAAGAGGTCCCAACAGATGTGTATTTTACAGATAAATGAAAGTCAGGAAAATGGATCTCATTTGCCAACTAATGTTGTATTATTCTAATATAAATAGAAGTTGATTGAATGTATCACAATTGCTTTCTATTACTTTATGGAGAGAAACAAGAATCATAAGTTATTCACCACTTGAAGCACATATCTTGATATGTCCCTGACAGCATCAGCTATAGAACTAAATTGATTCAGAAATGAGTGTCATGCTGGACTCCATTCCACATGATTTGATCCTACTGTTAAAATTGTTTTACTCACACCCAAAGCAAAGAGAAACAGCAAGTATTCCAACCTTCCAGGCTAAATGAAGACCTCACCTTGTGAGATTTCACCATCAGTTCATTAACTACTACCTAAATAAAAACTGTCCAAAATAGTTATTTCCTCCCCCTTTTTCAACTAAAATAGGCAAGATTTTACTTTTGAAATTAAAGACAAAGCAAATTTTCATTGAAAAGAAAAGGCTTTACAATATGCAGTAATATGTTCTTACAGTCTAGTCTAGCCAGTAGCTAGCTGATGTAGAGATGTCTGAGGATGAAACAATGTGGTCAGATTAATTTCAGTTGTTGTGTTTTATTTTGTTCAAATACAGTAATCTTCCTTTATCTGTGTTTTTCATTCCATGGTTTCAAGTACCCAAGATGAGCTATGGTGTGAAAATATACATTTGTAAAATATTTTGAGAGAAAGACCACATTCAGGTGACTTTTATCAATATATTGTTATAATTATTCTACTTCGTTATTAGTTACTGCTCTCAGTCTCTTTCTCTGCCTAATTTATAAATTAAACTTTATCAATATGTATCCATGTGTAAAAAATAACACAAAGTGTTTGGTACTCTCCCAGGTTTCAGTCATCCTTTGGAGGTCTTGGAAATTAAGTAATTGTTTAAGGGGGCAGGGGGCTACTCCATGAGCTTGTTCTCTTCTCTCTAAAACTTTTAAAAGAAGACAACAGATTGGCCCTCCCTGGTGGCGCAG
>NW_004567104.1:18415059-18419372 GCF_000260355.1 Condylura cristata | reverse complement strand
AGAAGCGGCTTTAGCTTCTTAGTGCTGCGCTTTAACCCGCTGTGCTTTAACCCGCTGCACCACCAGGGAGGGCCAAAAGAGGACTACTCTTTGGTAAAGTGTGCTCTGGCAGCAAACATCCACAGATTGTACAGGTTTCCCGTTATCCCAAAGAAGGCTTTCAGAACCTTTCAGAAGCCACAAAAACGTAAGAAGACACAATTGCTGTAAGTATCAATGGAAATATTTTGAACATTCCAAGACTCCAAAAAGGAACCTGCCAAATTATACCAAATAATGTATAAAACTGAAAATAAGACTAACTTATAATAAAAACAAACAATAGTATTCTCAGCCTATCTCAAATAGTTCCTACTGGGGAGCTTGGTGGTACCTCTCTTGCTGCTCTAGATACATGCTGCTATATGGCTGCTGAAAACTAAAACTGAAGGTGTTTGCATTGTGCAATTCAGGTTTCTTTCAGTTAGTGAAGTACTGATGTAGGTCTTTTGTTAAAGTGGAGTAATGCCAGCTTTTGCAAAAACGGGGAATACCTGTAAGTTCTTTTGAGAGGAGGGCTAACTTAAGTCAGGTCCACATAGGCCATTACCCTGCACCATCAATGCCCTGCAGGTTAGTGAAGACTTGGGAGAAGGGAGGTGGCCTGAATCTCTGAAGGGAAGAGTCAAAGCTGGAGCAAAACCACTTGCTTCCTTCACTGTCACAGGTAAGTTGATGTTTTGTCACAGCATTGTTTAAGAACATATAAGGAAACCCAAAATATGTAGATTCATTTTTAAATCATTCAAATTACACTACACAAAATAGTTTACAGAGTTCAAGCAAGTTACCTCAGTAACTACCTCTATTCACTCCAAAGTCTACAACACACCAATTAATTTAGGAAGGAAATATTTCAACAGTAAGAAATTAAATGATTTTTCACCTTAATTTGCCTTATTCATTAAAAGATTAAAATCACTGACAGTTTTCATTAGAAGAAAAGCAACTTTCAGTAAACATAAATATTTGTAAGGACCAAAACCATTTTAAAGTATAATTGAAATTGCTTTCCAGTAGTTCATGAAGGCAGAAAAAAAAAATTAGTAAGTTCAGAATCTGAAACAGATACATTTTATGAAACAAATGCAGAATCAAATATTTTTGAAGAGCAATAAAATAGAATTATCCTAAGGAGTTTGGAAAATTTCCTCCAAAGTTCTGATTGGTAAGCTTTGCAAGAGAAAGACTGCATTTTGAGGTAGTAAATCGCCTACTGACATATTCTCCACAAAGCTTCAGTGTTTAATACCAAGCTGCTGGGATACGAGTACAAAGACATCAATTATCCCAAAATAGATTGGGGCAGAGTCCAGTTCACTTGTTAGTCCTTTAAGCTATGTCCACAGGGGACAAAGAGAAATAGAGATTTGGCAATCAGCTGGTTAATTTGATCACTGCAGACAACTGTGCTGTATAATTTAGGTCGGAAACATACCCTGACCTGGTGTTCCTAATTTGGAACATTCATCAAATTAATCAAATAATAGCTAATTCTAGATTTCACTATACCCTGTAAACAGAGTCTCAGCATCAATGATCAAGTTTTCACTTACAATTATAAGCAAAATACAACATATTATCTGGGCATCTGTACCTTTTAAATGGTTCCCAATTTTCACATAGCACTTCCATGCCATCTTCATTCTCCCCAAGCTGTCAGCCTACTGTCCATATTTACCCCTTCCTAAAAAGATGATCTTGACTTTGCATATATGAAGAAACCAAAGGTCATCAATATGAAATTCCTTCAGTTCCCCTCTCCCCACATTCCATACCTTGTAATCAGACCCTCCTTAACTCCTGTACCAACAAGAGAGTTTTCTCTCACAGTTTACAAAACTATCTAGTGCCTTCTACAATCTCATCAATGCTACTCAGACTGAGGCTGCTACAAGTGGACCAAGAGGTTGGGAACAAAGAAGGGAAGAGGTAAATGTTAAATGTATGTGGGTACTCTGGGGTTGGTGGGGTTACTCAACATCTGAGGAGGTGTGAACCCATTCCTCTCAGTCACACACAGTGATGTAAACCAATGTTATCTCAATAATAATAGTAAAAAAACTTCTCTGGGACTTAGTTACATCTTATTTATCTTCATCCTTTCCGTTTGCAACTGTTCAGTAAATTGAGCATATAAACAAATGAATTCTCTCTCAGGTGAAAAAGGGTACCTTTATACTCCACTATTAAAGAGTTTAAACTAGTAAGACATTTCTGGAAGCAATCTGACAAATCAAAGTAGCTTCAAAAGATTCAAATCTTTTGAACTGATAAATTTCTCATCTATGAATCAATTCCCTCAAATAATACAAAATATGGGCTAAGTTTAACTTCAAAGGTATTGGTGGCAGTGCTATTTATGGGGGAAAATGAAAAGAAAAACTAAATATTTCACATCAGTCACTAAGTTTTCTGAAGAGGATTTTCTTTTTATTTATTTTATTTTTAAATTTGGTAATTTTTTTCATATACTATTATTCATTTTGGGATAATGTGTGTTTTCTACCCTCAGGTGTGGCCACCAAAGTCTCTCCCACCACCAAATCACCCACAGACCACCACCATAGTCCCTAGTACTCTCTCGAGCCCCTCCTGCTGTTTATGCTCATCCCCCATCCCTCCTGGATGCCCCATACCAGAGGTCAATTTTCAAGGGTTTTATATTGGGTAAAATAGCAAATGGAAACATTATGCAAATAAAGTTGAAAGCTTGTTAACAAGGCCTAGCAGGCAAATTTGATGCATGAACACACTAAGAAGTCAAGTCCCTCTGCCAAAGACACAACTCAAACATGACAAGAGGATGTGTCTGCTTCAATGCTCCATCTCACAGCTGCTAACATAGTGCCTGGGGCAGGCAAGGAATAAATATTTGTTGAATGAATGAAATGTTTTGTCTCTGTTTAATTATATAACTCACCACACCCTGACCTCAGTCATTGGGTGATGAGAATCTCTGAACTTACTTCTCTAGAGTTCCCACCAAATCACGAACTATAGGCTGCACTAAAGCCTCAAATGCTAGGTCTATGAAAGAAACCTGCTCTACTACTGTGAGCCCTACCCATTACATCTACCAAAAATCTGAAATTCTTGGAGGTTCATTTAAGTGTCCCTGTACATTCACTTATTGTTCATTCATTATGCATTCATTGTGCTCTTATGATTAAAAAATGAATTAAATTTCTGTGCTAATGGGTCTTATAGTGAAAGAACAAATTAGTCATCATGACAAATTCAACGATACAGGTACATATAGAATACTAAGGGAATAAAGAATAACAGGGTGATTCAAGAAGAGTCTTTGGATAAATGATTCCTGAAAGACAAAAAACTTTGATTCTGGTCACTTTGGAAGGAATGAAGAGGACACATGGGCCTGTGGGAATTAAAGATGCTATTAGAGGAATGGCCAGGGATGATTCTCAAGGTTTTTGCTTAAGTGCATAGAGAAGTGGTGATAACCCCTCTCCCCACTACCACTGAATAAATCAAAGAGCATAAGAGAAGCAGCTCTGGGAATAATGAGGATTTCATCTTGGAAATGAAATTATCCAAGGGGGTCAGATGCCCATGAGAACTCAATATCTATACAAGTGTAGTTTTTTACTTATTGCATGAAAAACAGCATTAAGCCAAACAGTGCACATAATATTCTACTGTTGCTACTAGGAAGAGGATACACAAATCTACATTTTTATTTTGATTAAGTAAAAATAAATTTGTATTTCCTAACACATATATAATCTCAGGAAAGATATATAAGAAACTAATGAGCATGGTTATTATGGGCAAATGACAGAAGGAAAGAGAAAGGTCAGCCTTTTTTTATGCTTTATGGCATTGACAAATAAATGACCTATTCAAAAAATACTCTAAGGAATCTAGTGGCCAAAGGATCACAAAACAAAAACTGAAAACTATAACTGAATAGTGAAATCATATATCACAATGGAATATTACTCAGCAATTAAAAAGCTAACACATGCCTTTTGCAGCAACATGGATGACATTGGAAAGGATTGTGCTTAGTGAAATGAGCCAGAAAGAAAAGGAAAAATACTGGATCGTTTCATTCATAGCAGGAGTATAAAGTACCAGAGGATAAAATAATAATTATAATGAACAACTATATAGAGAGACATTTTACAGGGGTGGAGTGGAGAATGGGATCAAAAAAATGGGGGTTGGTGGGGAAGTACACTGGACTGTGATGATGGCACATGGGTGATTTGGTGATGGGAAGCCCACAGGGATTACAACTAAGATGG
>NW_004567104.1:18353300-18413777 GCF_000260355.1 Condylura cristata | reverse complement strand
TTTTTTTTTTTTTTTTTGCCAGTAATGCCAATCTTTCTTATCAATGATCGTTCTATACTGCTACATAAAAATTAGCTAAAAGTCTCTGGAAACATGACTTGCTTGGGACCACACAGAAATACTAGGTGCTCTATTGCTTGGGAGTGACTTAAGACTTTTCTTTCATTGGTTGAGTTAAATATTCGAAGTGAATTTTCCCCACTGACCTCTGACACTCAACTAATCTGCTACACACACTTGTCTGCTTACCTGCCTGGTGCCTTCTGTGTAGGTTGCTAACACTTGGCCCCAAGTGTTTCAGTACCCCGCAGTAAGAAGCATGTTAGAAGGACACCCCCACTACTTCCCAGTCTTTGACAAGCCTCTGAACTATGGGGAGATCCTCAACACAGTCATAGCCTCTTTGGCACCCCCAGATTCAAATGTTACTGAGATATTGGAAAGTACAGGGTAAGACCTTTGAAGGTTCATTGATTTGTGAAGAATCAGGGGCTTCTTTTTAGTCTAATAAGCTCAGTCTGTTAGAACAGAAGGCTAAGGAGACCAAGAGCACAGATTTCTCCTAAGCAATTCAATCAGTTTTGACCTTGGCTAAGTAAAATAAATAAATAAGTAAGTTTCTATATACCTTCTCTTTGGTCTGAGGTAAATTTGCCTTCAGAGATGTAAAATGTTCCTCCAGAATCCCAGGGACTAAAAGAAATGGGGGAAGAGGGAGAAAGACTTTTGACTTTGAGACTTTTTCATTACCTAATTGTGTAAATCAATAACCTAGTCCAAGAAATGTTTTTTAAACTAAATCTTGCCTCAGTGGCAGTGCTCACACTTGGAACCCAGACGGGCAAGTGTTTCAGTCTGTGTCCTCCATCCCTGTGGGTACTGCATTTAGCTCTCTCTCCTCCACTCCCCACCATTGTTTACTCTTCACCTGTATGTCACTATGCACCATAACACTGAAAAATTCCTACAAACTAGCACAGTTGTTTTGCATTTTAAATTGCACAATTTTCTTTATAAATGTTTACTAATCTTTTAAAACTACTTTACAAATTCAGAAAATAGATTATAGCTTTAAACCTGGTCAAATAGCTTTCAAACATCACCCTTTGGACCCAAAAGCTAACACTGTAAGAATATGAAGACAGGACATCCTAATTCTTGATACTAATTCTGAATTATCAAAGATCCCAATTCTTCATTCACTTAACAAACACTAGCCCCTAGTATGGTCATGACCATGACATTGGAGTATCTCAGTCCATCTCCCTACATATTGTATTTAAATTCCCTCTTTAACAAACATTGATCCATTGATTCAACAAGGATAATTGAAGGCCCATTTCCATATTGAGTGGACACTGGTATACAAAGCCCAACAAGACATCTGTGTCAGAGTCATGTTGCTTGGGAGATTTACCAGGCAGGTTATATTCTGGGGCATCCATTTGTCTGAGTAGATGTGTTTGGAGAATTTATTTTTCTCTAAAATATTTTTCTCTAAAATGGGTGATTATCAGAAACTATGGAGGAATCAGAGAGGAAAAATAGGGGAGAAAGGACAGGGATGATGAAAAGTCAGCATGATTTTAGTCTGTTGGCCCGTCATACAGCCCAAGGTACTGTTTGTTTATTGATAAAGTCTTTGGAGTGACAATTTGAAGAACATTGTCTCATAAGAGTCAATCATTAAGTCACTCAAGGGCAGCTGTGATTGTGGGGCTGAGAGAATAAGATGCATGGAGGTGGGGACACTCACTCCTACCCAATCTGTGACACAGAACCCTAAATGCTCAGCAGAAGAACCTTGTCCCATTGAAGGAGTGTTGTAACAGAGACCTGGAAATTAGGTCAGAAACAATATGACATGACAGGACCAGACTAGGAAAATATGCATCATCTTGTCCCCACAATAGAAACAGGAAGAAATTTTGAGCTCTATAATAATATAATGGGATATGAAAGATCATCATAATTTGGCATATAATCTTAGACTCTATTTATACTCAAAGGCTGATAGAGTTTGGATCCATTTGGATTAATTTTAAATTGTGCTAAAAGCTGTTTCCATGGAGTTTTACCATTTTGACTATCTCCAGCATTACTAGATTTAAAAATTCCAAATTATTACCCTCTAAACTGAAAACTCCTGGAAGACAGACTAAATTTCATTTCTTCCTGCATTACCATAGTTCCTCCTATAATGACTGTGTTCAACAAATACTGAGCTGTCTTAATCTCAAGTAGCCTCATAGGAAAATGTCAAGTAGCATCCACTTCCATAAGAAAAATATTGTGTTATTTTCATTTAAAAGTAAATAGTCATTCTTCATAGTCAAAAAATAATCTGTTAGTTTGGCTATATTTCTATTCATAAGCTTTTATTAGTAAAAATTTGAAAGCAAATTCATATCAAAAGTTTTTAAGCCATCGGGAATATTTAAGTACACAAAAGAAAACCCATCCAACCATGAACAACAGAGTAAGAAAACCTGTTTTGGGAATTATGAAAATTGATGACCATGTCCTCAATGTAAAGGATCCTCCACCACTAGTAACACCCTGAGCCCATCATTCTGCTTTTACCCGAGACCAAGAGACCATAGAATGTTAAGAATAAACAGAAAAATTTGAGACCATCTAAACCAATCTTCTCCATGTTACATTCTAAGAGTTCTTACAGTTTTGTGTTTGTTTTTCCAATTTAAAAGCAGTCACTGTTAACTGACCAGATACATAAACACTCATGGGTAAACACTTTAGTTCATCTTTCCAATAACCCTGCTGATCTGCATACCCCATTGTTAGCATCTGTCTTCTACAGAATGGGCATTGTTTTTTCTTCATTCCACCTGATGGAAAAAATGAAGTGCCAGAGAAAGGTGTTTGCCTCTCTGAAACTTTTTCCAAAAATGTCAATCTCATGAATCAGATTCTTCATGCAGATGATGTCAGGTTTGCGCAGAGATGGAGCAACCAGTGACTAATCTGTAATGGTAAATCACTCTTTGTTGATTTTGTCATAACCATGTTTATGTATCAATTCATGTACTGATTTCAGGGCTGGGCACCCCCCCCCATGCAATATAAGGTGCCTGCATGTTAACATAGCATATTAATTGAAGCCTCATGAAGCTAAATAAAGCTATCTCTGGAGAGCTGATGAAGCTAAGAAAGTACAACATCTTTTGGACCTTTGGATCATTGTTACATGTGAGCTTGATGACAAATACCAACATGGATTCCACAGACACATGGAAATTAACAATTTTCTTGCCATTCTAGCTATTTGAAGTCTCAGTTCTGTCTACCTGCCTACATTCGTTTAGATACTATTAGCTTTATTATAAATATACTTCCTCCTTGACTTTCAAAGCATGTTTTCAGCAAACTTCTCTGGTGTATATCTTCTATTCCACAAATGTCCTGTTTCTTAAGGGTTTTTGGCACAGTAAGAACTTTTTTCATTTTCTCTTCACCTTTTATGGCTCCAGATGGAAAAAAAGAGCTAAGATTCTTACAGCTTTGAATGCCAGGACTCTAAAAACTTAGGAGTCCTTAAATTAAAAGATAGGTCTCTAAAACATTTTGCAGAATTTGCATAAAAAATCTTAGTGTAAGTTGCTATAACAGAATACCACAAATTGAATGGGTTACATAAAAGTAGTAAAAATGTATGCTTACAGATCAGTCGGTCAAAAGTGGAAGATCAGGACACCAGCCTGGTGAGGTTACGGTGAGCTCTTCTCCACGTTGCAGACAGCTGCCTTCTCACTGCACCTTCGCAAGGCAAAAAGAGTGAGAGCTCTATGAGGCCACTTTTATAAGAACACTGATCAGTTCAGGAGAGCTCAACTCTCACGATGTAATTGCCTCCGAAATTGGTTGCCTTCCAATACCAGCGGAGGTTCAGATTTCAGCAAAAGAATTTTGAGGACACATTTACGGCATTGCAAGAACAATATATATTTTAAAATTCTAAACAGCTACTGAGAGTCACATCTGAACAAAACCATTCAGATCTCAGTTATTTCCATCGTTTCATGCAGCACTACACTTGTGCCAGAGCCAAAAGGTATAAACATTTTAAATTTTAGTTGTTATTGCTAAGGGCCCTCCAAAAAGTCTGCAGTTATTTATATTACTGAAAGCAAGCTCTTAGCAGACCTGTTCTGTACATTGAAGGGAATAAAGGAACATGACATGAGGTTAATAACTGGCAGGTAAACAAAAAAGTTGTAAACATAAAAAACACTCCTGCTTTGTACATCTCCATCCTCATCCAAAAGATACCATGTACCCAGCAAAGATTACTAGTCCCTAAAATGGCTTTCTAGACAAACTCTAAAACAGAGGAGAATGTTGAAAACCAGACCAATACAATCATTGGGAGTAAAACCATGGCGACAAACCAAAATCCATGAAATCTTTGCTATGTATTCTACAAAAATACACATATAAACAAAAAGATATGACACTGAAGTCATATAGTTTTTAATATGCAAAAAGTTACCTACAATGTTTTCACTACAGAACCTATTCAATTTTTGGTAATGTTCTGTGGCCATCAAAGGTTAGTGACAAAGAAAGACACTGTAATTGTTAAAAAAAAAAAAAAGTGCAGGACAATTAGAAGAGTATGAACCATTTATTTATCAATTTAACTGTACCAGTATGCTTGCATGTGCACAAATTTGGTTACAAAGAAAAAACCTAGAGTGACACACAAAATCAGTGGTGACCTCTTGAAGAAGGTGGTAGGAAGGCATTGGAAAAGTGACTTTTGGGGGCTTTTGTTTTTCATCCATATATTAATGTGAAGTTATGTCCCTAATTTACTTGTGTAATTTTTTTTTATGATGAGTATATGTCCTGCTTCTCTAAGTTTTTCATAAATTGCCATTAAATGAATTGATAGGATGCTTCATACTCAAAGATCATGGATACCCAGAAAGCTCTCATTTTGCACAGGGTCATGGCCTGATGATGTCTACCAGTGTGTCTGGTCTGCACCACTGTGCTCAACAGATTAAAATGTGCTTCTCAGCTGCCATTGACCATATAATCTCACTCTCAATGGGATCCAGATATCTCACAGCTTGACTCAATTCCATTTTATAGGATATAATTTCACCCCAAGCCAGGAATCCAGGCCCCCTAGATAACAGATCTTTATTGGGCATCTGCTTCTGACAGTCTGTGCTATGAGGTAGATAGAATTATTGCACTAGAGTTAGTGGGAGATGGGAAATTTTTTAAAGCATATATTGATTTTGAATGGCAAAATACTTTTCCCCTAGAAAACAATCTAGCATTGTATATGATGGAAATTATCTCTTTAAAAATGTTCATTCAGAAAATTCTCTCAGGCTGAAAGTCTCAACCATGCTCACTAAAGTCTGTGTTTCCTCATGCCTCCTGGAATGTGACAGCTACTCATAGTGGCTCCAAATGCGGAACCCACAGTGGTCAATAAGCAGCTGGTATAATATGTTTCCTGGAAAAGCAACACAAATCCACTAGCCCTTGCTCTCTATTTGGAAATTGAAAAAGGCTATAAATGGAAAGGTTTTCTAAAACTAATCAGATCTGAATTCATGTGGTTAAAAAAAATCTGACCTGAATTTATCAAAGCTCTTTATAGTCTTTTTGTCACATATTTTTGATATTTAGTGTGTTTTAAAGTATTAATATGCCAGTGTTATAAAAACTAAGCTTGATACCCTGAAGAAACTATATGCATTTATATTCACTGAGCTGTTTCAAAAATTTTTTTTGAACTGTTATTTTGAACATATATTGGCCTAAGGGATTTAATGAAAAAATAAGGACTCATATGTTACAATCAATGAAAGCTGAAAATTAACGATATTCAAGTTGTCTGAATGAACAAAAGCAATGAACTTTTGAAAACATGAGCATACATGCACACACACACCATCACACAAAGTCAAGGAATCTTGTAAAAGACAAATATTAGCATTTTAACCTAGTAAAAAAAAAATGTTATCAGAAATAAAGGGAAGCAACTTGAACTATGACCATGTCAAAGCTATCAATAATAGGAAGTGACTTTTACTGCTTTGATGTTTCTCTAAATGAAACAGCACACCAGTAACATTCTATTTATGACATAAGAAATAAATATGACTTCCCAAAGGAAACTTTCTGATTCTCTTAAATTATGGGGATCTCACATTTTTCCCTGGCAAAAGATTTTTTGAGGAGTCTGTAACAAAGACCATGTTAGTTGATTTTGTATTTACACAGTCTAGTCAGACTTATGAAAACTACCATAAAAAGGTATGAAAGACTGGATCAAAAGACTGAAGTTCTTGGGTCCTTTGGTTTTAGGCTAAGAAAGGCTTAGAAAGAATGCTAGCCTGTCTAGTCTTTGAAATAATTTATGAAATTGGGTGTTTTTACTAGAAGAAAATATAAGAAAATTAATTGTGATCTCAAATGAAGACGTCTCAAATATGCTGGCCAAAGCATGACTCAAAAAAAAAAAAAATGACAAATTTAGAATACACCAAAATTGAATATTTTTTTCTTTAAAAGTCAGCATCTAAAAATTTTGCAAACAATACTAATGCTAAGAGACTGATCACAAAGATCCACAGAGAACTGTTGAAACTCAACAAAAATGAAGTAAGCAATCCAGTCAAAAAATGGGCAGAAGAGCTAAAAAGACACATCTCCAAAGAGGAAATGACCAAACAGCATATGAAAAAATGTTCAACATTACTGGTAAACAGGGAAATGAAAATCAAAGCACAATGAGATACCAACCTTATACCAGTGAGAATGGCACATATTTTACAAAACTAGCAACAAGTGTTGGCGAGGGTATGGAGAAAGAGAAACCCTCCTGTGTTGCTGGTGGAAATGCAAACTTGTCCAACCACTAAGGAAAGCTGTGTGGAGTTTCCTCAAATTGCTAAAAATGCACTTCCCATTTAATACCACAATTCCACTCCTAAGCATTTACCCAAAAGACACAAAGACATTAATTTAAAAGAGCACCTGTACTCCTATGTTTATTTCAGCACAATTCACAACAGGTAAGCTATGGATACAACACAGGTGCCCAAAAATAGATGTCTGGATCAAGAAGATGGAGTGTATGTACGAAATGGAATATTATTCGGTAATCAAAAAGATAAACTCATGCCATTCACAACAACATGTATGGATTTGGAAGGGATCATGCTCAGTGAAATAAACCAGAAAGAAAAATATCAAATGATCTCACTTATAGAAGGATTGTAAGGGGCCCAAGCAAGGGACCGAGAGAAATAGTAATTACAACAAAGTAAAAGTCAAAATTAAGGCAACTATAATTCAGAGACACATCTTTGAGGTGGGAGTGAAAGAAATGGTTTAAAATAAGTGGTAAGAGCACAAGGGACTATATAGTTACAATGCATAGGTGAACTGGTGAATTTGGTTCCTTGGGAACCAAACATAAGTGGATAAAGCATACAGTGTATGAATAAAGAATGATGTCAAAAAAATTTTTTTAATTAAATAAGAAAATGTCAGCATCTATAAATTTAAAAGCTTACAGATAAAGAGGAAATATTTCTGGCCCTCCCTGGTGGCGCAGCGGGTTAATGCACAGCACTGAGAATCTAAAGCCACTTCCCCATGAATTCAATTCCCGTCTGCCCAGGAGGTGACCACATGGTGTGGCAGACCTCTCTTGACCCGCCTGCTGCTCCCCTCAGCAGTGTACTTCATGGATCTGCCTGTTTGCTCCCCAATCTGTCTCTGGTGAAGCCTCTCGCTGCCCCTGAGCCTCTGGCCTGTACCCCAGTTCTGTATGAATAAATAAATCTTAAAAAAAAAAGAGGAAATATTTCCACTCGTGTGTGCACGCACACACACACATATTTTAAATATGTATTTAAATCATGTATGTAAATATATATAGTTTGTACTAAGAAAATGTAAAAAACTCTTGCAAGCATAAAGCGAATGACTTAGTAAAAAATAAGGATTTCATTAAGCACTTTACCATAAAATATTTTACTTATGCATAGCTATTTAAAACATGGTGGTGCAATGGGTTAAAGCACATCACCATAAAGCTAGCTGCAGCCACTTCAGCATGAGTTTGATCCCTGCCAAGGGAGGTGACCTTCATGGCACAGCAGACCTCTCCTGTCCACTGTTCCCCTCATCAGTATACTTAGTCAATCTGGCTGTTCTGCTCCCCACTCTATCTCTGGTGAATCCTCTCACCACCCCTGTACCTCTGGCCTGTACCCCAGTTCTATATGCATAAATAAATTTTTTTTTAAATGAAAGATAGCCAACATCCTTATTTAGTAGGAAAACACAAATAGAAACAACAAAGTGACAATACCAAGTGTTGATAAAACTGTGGAGACACTGGAATCACATGAATTGTTGTAAGTGTAAAATGAAAATACCTCCCTAGAAAATAATTTGGCAGTGTTTCTTAAAAGTTAATATATGCTTAGCATAGCACCCAGTAATTCTACTCCTTGGTATCCACTCAAGAGAAATATATAGGTCCATATGAACTCTTGTACTGTACCTAAATATTCATATTGGCATTAGTCACAATAGGCTAAAATTGAAAGTAATCCCAAAATGGAAATAATCAAAATGAATAAAAATGCTATACATCTATGTAATAAAACACTATTCAGCACTAACAGATCTATCCAAAGACAGTTGAAGGTCAAAAAAAACATTTTATGAAGTAAAAGAAGATAAAACACTACATATTGTGATTCCATTTGTATGAAATTTCTAGGTGTGGCAAAAACTGGAGACAGAAATCATCATCACTAGCTGCATAGAGCCAGAGTGGGAGTGAGAATAAACTCAAGTCACAACAGGGAAATATGGAGGATAATGGAAAAGCTCTAAAACTAAGGTAGAGCAATAATTACACAATTGTATAAACTTTTTGGAAATCACTAAACTACTGAAAAAAATCATTTGCTTTGTTCATATTTGATGCTCTTTGGAGAACAATATAATCAAGAATACGTTTGAGGAAATATGTACCTAAGGAAACTAGGGTAATAAAAAGTACCAAGTGGTTACACCTGGTTGGGGTACAGAAATGTAATCCTGTGTTCTTTGCAGCAATGTCAGAATCTAGAAAAACTAGAAATAACCTAATGTTCATATACAGGGAAGTGTTATGAAAGATATGGCAAATGAAGCTGTACAAAGGAATGAAAATATCCCCAAGGTGTGGTGCTAGTTGAAATCAGAGCAAAGTCATAGGACAATAGTATAATGTAAATCTAACATGCACACACGTGCACACACATGCACATACAATACACAAGGTTTACCTTGGAAGTAGGAGATTTTATTATTTGTTAATTTAGTCTACAGTAATATTTGGATTTTTTCACAAAAATTATGAACCGCTTTTGCAGTTTATAAACAGTTTTGGGTTTTCCCCAGTTTAAAAAAAACACTGTTTTTTTGGTCCTCAAAACTAAATATTGGGCCCTCCCTGGTGGCACAGAGGGTTAAAGCACTAAGAAGCTAAAGCTACTTCAGCATGAGTTCAATCCTTGCCCTGGGGGTGACCCACATGGCGCTGCAGATCTCTCCTGACCTGCCTGCTGCTCCCCTCAGCAGTGCACTTCATCAGTTGGCCTGCTCTGCTCTGTCTCTGGTGAATCCTCTGACCACCCCTGCACCTCTGACCTGTACCCCAGCTCTGTATGCATAAATAAACGTTAAAAAAAAAAACTAAATATCACTTTTCATCAATCCCTGTAGTTAGGGAAGCCTTGTTTTCTTTAAGAACACTAGATACTTGGAGCACATTGGAAAAAATATTACATGATAAAACTGTCAGCTAGCATATATGTCCTGGTAGTTTACTAGTAACGATAATAATTAAATAATAAATATCCTTTACACATAGTTTTCTACTATGGCAGCTTTATGATGCAATTTTTGCCACCCCTATTTTGGAAAGGACACCGAAGCTCAAGAGTTCAAGTTACCTGCCCAAGGCCACCCAAGTAGACAGAGTAGGGGTGAGGCCTATAACTTTGAATCTGGCGTTATTTTTCAGCTGCCTACCTCATCAAGGATGATGATAAACATAATGGTGACCCTGAGGCACTGCAGGATCCTATAGGCCTTATGAATCATCAAAGAAAGATTTAATTATATTTAGTGTAGTTTGGGTTTTACCTGTACTTTATTGTGTTATAATCCCTGAAAAAGAGCTCAGCCACGTATAGCACACACTGTCACCCTTGTTAAGAATATTTGATTAACCAAAATGCCTCTGGCCAAGCTCAACCATGGAGAATTTATTCCAAAGTGATCCCCTTCATGATTTAAGTGTCTTTACTTTGCTAAGATTCCTCTCTGCCTTGCTTCTCCTTGACCTTCGCCTTGGAAACCCTCAATCTTTTCCCCAAAGGCAGGTCAGCCAGTCTTCACATAGCTGGAAGGCAGAAGTCAGGTGGTGGCCTGAGCACCAGCAGCAGACTCAGGGCACTCACCTCACCTCCTAACACCTCTTCCCTGGCTGTGCTGGTGACAATCTCTGGGTCACCACACCCTTACTCTGGGGATAGGCTTTCCCACAGCCTGTGAATGGGAAGACTCACAATGAAAGGAATGTGAGTGAGGAAATAAAAGAGTCTGAGCACAGAAAGAGCAATACAGGCCTTTAAACTTGGGAGCAGAATTCTTCATGCCAACACCCGACTACCTAGCAAGAGGAATGTAACTTGGGAATTGATCTGCAAAGCTACAATAGGTTAAAACAAAACTGAGTTTTAAATGTAGGGGAAAGATAAAGCTCTAAGACTGCATGCTGGAAATAAAAACACAGAATTGTATATAGTAAGACCACATAAAAACCCATTCTTCAGCCAGGTAAACATGGGTTCAAAACCTCCCTTGGGGCTCTAGTTGGAGAGTTAAGATAAACTACTTAATTCTGTCCCCAGTTTCCTCATCCAAAAAGTCAAGATTGGGGTTATACTTACCTTGATAGTGTGGTTAAAGATTAACCTACATCATGTACCTACTATCATTCCTGGCACATAGTAAATGGGTGATAAACATTAGATATTATTACTATCAAGCTCTTGTCCTGGTTCTGCCACAAAAATAAGTGATTCTTCAAAAATACTTGTAGATATAAAGCATTGATTCTTTCACTGAAATTAACAATCCAGCAGCATAATTGACTACCATGACAAGCTCACAGGACTCCAGTGGGAAGAAATTCATTTGGGAGATGAATTTGAAGACCTGTCTTCAAGTCTCCAAGATATCATTGCTTCTGCGTCCTAAAGAGCACTAAAGCAGGACCCAGACTGTTCATAATTAATCACCAATTCTTTTTGAAAAGCTTTTTAAAAGAAAAAGCCTCTATTAATAAAAATGACACATGCTATTTGTGGGTTGGGATGCACAAAAAAAAGTAGGAAAATTATCAGCTACAATATCACAATATGCTGTGAAGTCTTCAGTTTACTTCAGATCCTTTACCTGTACATGTTCTCTTTATGTCAGTCAACTCATTACTATTAAGCTGACTGTTTCATTTAATATTTTAATGACAACTAATCCCTGGACCAATGGCTCTCCAGAGGGCCTGAAGCTTGCAGACAGAACTACACATTTTATCTTCTGAAAGCACTGAGAGATAAGGAGTTCCACAGAAACCAGTAGTTACCCTTCTTAAATTCCTTGAACACTTGCTTTCCATAGCATCCTCCATTATTCCTAGGACAGAGTTCTTTGACATTTGACCTCCTGTGGGGAGCAGAGTAAAGGAAGAAAGATGAAGGAAAGAGAGGGACTTAATTCCTTTTTCCTCTGGATTCTGTATCCTACCTTCAGGCAGTAGATGTAAAAGACTGAAGGGCTATAAAGCTGGAGTGGGAAACTATGTCCATGAGGATGCTAAAAGAGAAAGCAAAGACCTCTGGATACCTACAGTGCGTGTGGTGACTCCCTGAACTGGGCAGAAAAAGAGGTCCAGGTGGCAGGGCATGTTTGCCCTCACAGAAAAGTAGCTCCCTCATGATGGGTGATCGCAGGCAGTTGCAATGTTCCTATGGACTGTAAAAGAAAGAAAAGAAGAACAAAAGAGGAAGGGACTTCCCTGATGGCCTAGACATTAACTCTCAGTGCTACTACCACAGTGGCCTGAGTT
This sequence comes from Condylura cristata, assembly GCF_000260355.1. Taxonomy (NCBI): domain Eukaryota; kingdom Metazoa; phylum Chordata; class Mammalia; order Eulipotyphla; family Talpidae; genus Condylura; species Condylura cristata. The sequence continues at coordinate 18,401,590 of NW_004567104.1, read as the reverse complement.
CATTCTCTGGTCAGGGATCTGACCCACATGGCTCAGTGGACTTCTCCTGCTCACCTGCTGCTCCCCTCAGCAGTGTATTTCGGTAGATTTGCCTGTTCTGCTCCCCACTTGGTCTGTAGTGAATGTTTTTACCTCCAACACCCCTAGCCTTTACCCCAGTTCTTATCCACAAAAATAAAATAAAAATAAAACAAATTTTTAAAAATATACAAAAGAGGAAGAGAGATGATGGGAGCAGGAGAAGAATACAAAGTTAATTAACATAACTTGAAGTTTAATATTGAGGGTGTCTCTGAAATATTAAAATATTATTTGGAGCTGATATTTAGTAATATATGGTAGAGCTGAGATGGTATAAGTAATATATAGTTTAAAAAAATCACTTTTATCTTCAAATATGATATCTTGGAGTTAATATGAAGCCAAAAATCAAACATACCCACTTACTAGCAACCTTAATATCTGAATTTGAATGAATTTCATGTTATTAAAATTCCAGATTCAGAAGCACAGTTCAAAACAGGGGCTATTGGAAGTCAGAGGTTTGCAATAGGATGCAGGGCTTGACGATTTGCTACTTTAAGGGAAATGAAAGCTTAGTAAAGAACAGGAAATTCATGTTGCACTGAGAGCAGGCTTAGGTAATTTAGGGAGAAAAGAAACTGCAGGACAATGTGGCCACTATTGGGCTGCCCAGCTACACAGTATCCATCAGGATATACACATATTCCTTATTTATCACGCCTCCTCTTGGTGTTGACTGGTTGGTCAAAGGGCAATGATGTCATTGGGAAAAAATGATAGGTGAAGCAAAAACAAAAAACTATTAAACTGCCCAGAATATGAATTTCCTAATGTAGGTAATATTGATCTTAACTTTCCACTACGGTTAGTGTGGAGATGAGCACATACCTGAAAATTCTCTTACCTTTAGAATTATAATTCAAATTACTTTCATCTACTTTAATGACTACCTTCTATACTAAGATTGAGTGTGACCAGGGTAAAAGGTATACATTTACTCAGGGAATAAAATGTATGCTCATATAAATTATACAAATAGAGACACAAACTTAAATTACCTCAGTTCCTTCCATTTAAGAATATAATTCACTGTTGGTGACTCTTCCAAATCTGAATATCTGCTTTTCAACTTCAACTTTCAATTTTCTGCTGATGACATATTAGTTTTCTCTCTTTTGAGACCCAGTGGTGTTACTCCTCAAGGGTGGCCATCTTGGAAGAACATATAAGGAGGTAGATGCTATGGTGACAGGAGTTTCTGTATAATTCTCTCCAGATAGTCAGAGCCCTCACAAAATTACCTCTAGAAAGCCAGAGAAGATACTGAAAAACCCCAGCTAAGCATGTTTATAATAGGTGGATACCAAAGTTGCTGACAGAATCAAGGTTGATCTTAGCTCTTAGGAAGTAATTTTGTCCTGTGTTTTCCCTCCAACTCCATAAATATTTTTCTTCCTCAACATATCTCAAAGTCCCATGGGAGAGAAAAGTCCTATTTCTGACCCTCAAATGTCCCTGATATCTCTATTTTCAGAGGCCCCAACCTGTTTTTCCTCATAATCTGTCTTCTCATTCCCATTCTAAATAAATCTCTCGATCCACTAGGGAAACATTTTCCTTCTAGTGTTCAACTCTCTGAGGTGACTAGGATCCTGAGTGATATAAGTTCTCAGTTTTATCTCATAATCCTCTCATCCACAAGGCACAGGACCAGATCCAAATGGATTCAAATACCTGTTCCTGGAAACATCTCTCTCCATTAATATCACTGCTGCAGTGTCTGTCAAAATTCCTCAGTCTGGATGATTTTTCTCTCAGGAAATCAGTAATGCCTTATTCTATTCCATCAGTTACAACCGTCAAAGTCTGCATCTCAACTGCCAAGAGAGTTCAAATTATTTCCCATGATGCTCCTGGCCACTGGGCCAATCAGACGGTCAGTTTTGTCACTCTGAGCATTCAGTGACAGAGGGATATTTCATTTGAAGCACCAACAGGATCCATGGAGAAGAAAGTGGCTGTTATTTCTCAGACTATGAAGTAGAATCTTGGTATTGATATATTCCAAAGCGGTCTCTTTTATTATGATTATTGAAACAACTTATGTATATGTGTGGTCACCTACCCACTACATATTGCCTTGAACAGCTTAGCTTCTCCCCTAGTAATGGGCTATAAGCTCTAATAATAACCAGCCCCCTATATTTTATTGCTGAATAATTCCTTCTTGATGGCTTTATATTTTTTTAAGGAATCTGTATTGGTCTGCTTGTCTCTTTTGAGATTCTTAGTATCTCATTACATCAGGGGAGTCTTTGTTTCCTCAAGGTAAAAAAAAAAAAACAGAAAACAGAAACCCACATATTACTGGCCTTTTTATTTAGCTGTCACAATATCACCAGTGGGAGAGTCACTGTGCAGCAGGAACAATAGCACCATGGATCATTTCACATTAAAATGTGGTACCTAATTATTGTTTTTAGGGGCAGTTAATGAGTGGTACTTGTAGGTGATTAAACACATTTGGGCTTGAAGACCAAAGGGGTGAGAAGTAAGCTACTCTGCTTAGTAAAAGTGCAGAAAGAGAACAAGAGAGTTTGAATACTGCATCTGTCTCAAGAGACCCATCCCACCCCACCCACAGTGCCTTCTCATGAGATTTAACAATGCACTGGAGATGCCTGGGAATCCACCCAGCCAACAGAGCCCATTCACAAAGGACATTCTGGGCTTGTTATGTATCATCACAGATTCATCTTAACAGCCACAAAGAACAAAAAGAGCTTAAGAATATTTATTTATAGCTGATGATGAATAGAGGGCCCTGAAAATGTCAGCATTTGGGAGTCCCTATCCTAGACTATGTATATCATCAGCTACCAAGGATACAAATATAAATAATAATGTTCCACAGTTTTCAAGTATTCTATCTTGCAGCAAAGGTAATCCCACATACACTGCTATATAGAATGTTTGCTGTCATCAAATTTATGTTGAATTCTAATTTTCAAGTTAATGGCATTAGAATGCCATATATGTGAGAGGTGATCAGAGAATGAGTCCACATGAATCTGTGAATATCATTACAAAAAAAAAAAAAAAAGGCCCAGGGAGTTCCCTTCCTCCCTTGGGCCATGGAGACAGACTTCTCAGTCGTCAGCCTGGAAGACAACATCATGGCACCTCTGATCTCAGACTTCCAGTCCCTAGAACTGTGAAAAATAAAGAGGTGTCTCGGATTGTGGTTTATTGTTGTAACAGCCCAAGGAGACTAAAACATACACTAAACTAATATAGCAAAATGACATGCAAGAACAGAAGTTTGAAAAAAAGCATTGTGAGAGCACAAGATAAGAATGATTTCTTCTGGCCAGTTTGAAAACAATGATGGGGAGAAGGAAAACAGATTTGAAAAGGAAAATTTCAACAGAAAAGAGGATGAAACCTCTAGGACAGGTAACAAGGAAGGTAACGATGAGACACTAAAGTGTGTGACCAATATGGACCAAAAATTTGCTTATCAGTTTTAATCTCACTGTACAACAGGTTTCCTGTGTTCTTGTATTCTTAATGATGACACCTTGTAGTTTAACTTTCTATAAGTAATATGTTAAACATCTTTCCAGTCGGGAAATGAATATCAAGGTTGAACAGCATAAAAAAATGTTTATTATGACCTAACTACTTTGATCTAACTCTGTGGCCTAAATCCTTTGTTCAAATCGGGGGTATCAATTTAAAGAGTAACTTTGGGAAACTTGAATAATAAAGTAAAAAGAAAGCAATTCATAAATAGGGTATAGTTTCTCAATGGAATCCACTATTTAACAAGTTTCTTCAGCCATTATTTTCTTTAACCTGAAGAAACCTAAGCCCTAAGGCTAGAGAGAAAAACTAAATGTGACCTCTACCTTTTAGGAGGCCACAAATATGTGCATAAAAATTAACTGAGAAGCAAGACAGAGGTTTGGTTTGTAGATCGTTAACAACAACCTTACCACCTGTCTGAGGCAAAATAAACTTCTCAACATTATCCTTCATATCCTCAACTCATCCTTTGCATTGCTACATGTCAGCTCACTGCACGAACCAACAATTCTTGACCGACAGATTTCCAGATCTCATCAGAAAATGTGTTTTAATTTTCATAAGCATAAATGTATTTAAATAGTTTCTATTAAAATGGCCTGGCCCCTTCCTGGTGGCGCAGCGGGTTAAAGCACTGCACTAAGAACCTTAAGCCACTTCCGCATGAGTTCGATCCCCGCCTGCCCCAGAGGAGATCCACATGGCACGGCACACTGCTCCTGACCCGCCCACTGCTCCCCTCAGCAGTGTACTTCATCCGTCTGCCTGTACTGCTTCCCACTCTGTCTCTGGTGAATCCTCTCACCCTCTGCATCTCTGGCCTGTACCCCATTCTGTATAAGTAAATAAATTTAAAAAAAAAATGTTGGTCCTTTTGGATATGGTAGCAAGTAGCAGATTATTTGAATGTCTTCAATTGTATGTCAATTGCATATGCATCCAAAAATATATTTACCAGTTCTTTAAATGCAAAAAGTATGTAAACTTTCAGTTTAAATTTCACGGAAGGTTTACACGAATAATTTTGAATTGTGTTTGCTAATTGTTAAAAAAAAAAAAAATTAAACTTCATCCAGGAAAGCAGGTTCTTGTTGAATACAGATGTAACAGACTAGGAATTAGTAAGTAATGAGGAGAAATGTGACCACAAAACCAGGACTTAAAAGATGACTATAGTAGCTGCAGAGGTGAGAAGGTGGGGGGAGGAGGGGTTGGAAGGATTAGATTACAAAACATTATATTTAGGAGGGTCCTTGCTCCACTACTAAGAGCATCTAATAATTAACCAGAGATATGCTACAGTGAAAAAATTCTGCAATGTTGAATTAAGGTTGAAATACCCATTAGATATCAAAGATCATCACAGACTACACCAAAGTGAACATAGGGAAATGTGCCGATGTAGTCAGGAGCCCTAGTAAACAGACAGTGAAATGGTGTGGAGGCACAAACTCTTGAAAAAAATGGGAAATTCATGTAGAGCAACAGGTGCTCTCCACACAGGCCGAGTACTTGGGAAACATAGGCACAGAGAAGGTACTGCATACTACATTGCCCTCCCCCACACCCTAAAGCTGGTAAGGAGCTCTTGGAACCTAATGCCAGTGTACAGAGTCTCAGACAGAATCCCAGACAGGAGGGTTATCTATGGTGCCATATACACAGACAGCTCCAGACCTACCCAGCACATTCCCAGTAGTTACTGGAAACTTCCAGACCCCTAACCCACATTGGTGATTCAGCTACTGCAAGAACTGGTATCAATATCTACGGATTCCACAAAGGCAAAAAAGAAAAAAGAAAGCCAAAGCAAATAAATCCATGGCACCACCTGCTGGGGATGTAAAGGTAGCACAACTCTAAATAACAATTAGAGATATTTAAAAAAAAAATAGAGAAATTTAGGGTTGCAAAACAGACAAGCAAACAACATAACACATGACAATTCAAGACCTCAAGGAAATGAGATATATCAGGAAAAGGACAACTTTCCATAATCAAACCACAAAGACAAATATTATATCCTTCTATCAGAGAGATCAAGTTTCTATGTTAAATTCTAAGAAATAGAAGAAAACAAAAAAGTCAAAGTGATGTAAGAGAAGTTATATCAAGGAGATAGAAGCTTCAAGATGTAAAGAGATCAATCACTGAGATTAAAGAGAAAAAATCCAGAGAAAACCAGGAAAACAGAATAAGCCAAATGGAGGACTGTACCAGTGAAGACAGTGGTACTCAAAATTACAAGAGAAATAAGAGTTTCAAAAGATTTATTTTTTTATGAATACAGAACTAGAGTATAGGCCTGAGGTGCGGGGGCGGCAAGAGGATTCACCAGAGACAGTGGGGAACAGAATAGGCAGATCAACAAAGTACACTGCTGAAGGGAGCAGCAGGTGAGACAGGAGAGGTCTGCTGTGTCATGTGGATCACCTCCCAGGTGGGGACGGAATTCACACTAAAGCGGCTATGGCTAGCTTGCAGTGCTGTATCCTAACACATTGGCCGCCAGGGAGGGCCTGAGAAATAAGATTTTTAATAAGAAGCACTTTATTGATGGAGCTATTCAATTCCATTAGGAAAGGATACATAGGTTAATAGAATCCCAAAAGGTGAAAAGAGAATCAGGAGAACAGAGAATTCTTTCAAATTGATATTAAAAGGAAACTTCCCGAACGTGAGGAAGTAACTAAATAGAAGTCCATAAAGCCAGGTATTGGTTCAAAGAATACAAAACACTAATTTGAAGGGATATATGTGCTATTATTTTCATTGCAACACTATTTACAGTAGCCAAAGAATAGAAATCCAGTAGGTGTTCAGGAGCAGATGAGTAGGTAAAGATATGTCTATATATACTGGTTGCTACTGGTCTATATTTAAAAATGTGATATCTTGCCATTTGCAGTAATATTGATGGAATTGTAATGAGTTATGCTAAGTGAAATAAGTCAGAAGAAAAATATAAGATTTCATGAATATGTGGAATATAAAGAAAAATAAACACAGAAAGTGAAAAACTAAGCCAAAAAAATAATCCTAGAAATTTTATTGCAAAATAGTCTACCACAGGGACAGGGATACCAGTGGATTATGGTGGACGATCATAGGTTCTTTGGTGGTAGATGTTAACATACATTTAAAGAGGTGTAGCTTATCTCAGATGAAAACCATCTTATCTAAAAAATTATATAATTTAAAATTATGTTTGAATATGTATGAGTATGTATATTTCATGTATATTCACATAAATGTACATAGTGGAAAAGAACTAGATGTAGAAAATATACATCCAAGAGGTAGGATAATGGTAGTTTCTTCTTTTTTACATGTTTTACATTTTAATATGTAGACTCATACTTGAAAACTTATATATTTATTTTTAAAGAAAAATGAATTGATGTCTTAATCTAAGCATATCCCTTAATATTCTTTTAGAAAAATGAAACATTAGCCTAGTAATTTCACTTTCAAACTCTAAGTTAAAGAGATGGGTACTAAAATTAAAACACAGGCCATATCAGATAAAAACCAAAACAATAACAAACCCTTAATACTGGACTGCAAAACTGAAACAACTAGAGAGAAGTGGCAGAATAGAAACAGGGGAGGAATGAATGTCGCCCAGTGGAAAATGGTGGTGCAAGTTTATTCAGGCATTGGTTGAAGTCAGTGGTGTGAAAATATACTTTTGCAGAGGTTCAAACCTAGAGCCCCTAAAACAAATGCAGCATGTTTGACCCCAGAGTGGTGACTGCGTGGTATACCACAACTCAGCTGTGCATAAGGCAAGACCTCAGGGAGCTCAAAATCAATATCTCCCCATGACCAAGGTCACTTGGTGGGCCTAACTTCTTTCTTGAAAGTTACCTTTCTCCCCTTAACCTTACTACCCAGGAACCCACAATGAAGGCAGATTATTTCCAATTAAAAGCTTTCCAGCAGAAGAGCTAAAAAGACACTTCTCCAAAGAGGAAATGCAGATTGCCAACAAGCATATGAAAAAATGTTCAACATCACTCATAATAAGGGAGATGCAAATTAAAACCACAATGAGATACCACCTCACCCTAGTGAGAAGGGCACATTTTCAAACAACTAGCAACAACAAATGTTGGCAAGGATGTGGAGAAAAAGGAACCCTTCTGCAGTGCTCGTGGGAATGCAAACTAGTACAACCACTATGGAAAACTGTTTGGAGGTTCCTCAAACTGCTTAACATGGAGCTTCCCTATGACCCATTAATCCCATTCCTACGTATCTACCCAAAAGACACAAAAACACTTGATTCAAATAGATACCGGCACCCCCATGTTTATTGCTGCTTTATTTACAATTGGAAAAACATGGAAGCATCCCAAATGCCCAAAAGTAGATGACTGGATTAAAAAGATGTGGTACATATATACAATGGAATAATACTCAGCAACCAAAAAAAAAAGAAAACACATGTCTTTAGCAGCAACATGGATGGAGCTGGAAAAGATCATGCTTAGTGAGATAAGCCAGAAAGAGAAACAAAAATACCGGATGGTTTTGCTTATAGCAGGAGTATAATGGACCAGGAGAGAAAATAAGAATAATGACCATATACCAGAGACATTTTACGGGGGTGGAGTGGGGAATTGGATCAAAAACAGTGGGGGGAGGGAAGTGCACTGGACTATGGTGATGGCACATGGGTGACTTGGTGATGGGAAGCACACAGGGATTGCAATTGAGATGAAAAAAATTACAAAATGATGTAAAAAACTATTATAAAAAAAAAAAAACGCTGCCCTGGTAATTCTAATGTTTTTTTCCTGGAATGAGACTTGGACACCAATGGGGAAGTGGTTCGCTCTTATACCCTTTACAATTATGAGAAATTGCAAACCAAGTAGCTGTTCAATAAGTAAAATCTTTAATGAAATAACAATTCATAGAATTTTATATAAACATTCAAAACCCTATTTTAAAGCACTATGTAAGGGATGTTGTAATGCCCATGAGAAAATGTTAATAAAAAACAAGTGAGAAAGTTATATTTAGTATAATCATAATTTTATTACATTAACTATATATGGAAGAAAAAAAAGACTGGAAGAAAATTGGCACCAATAATACTGATGCCTAATATCTTATAGTAACATTTTAGTCTTTTATTTTCTGTTCTTAAACTTCTCTGAATTTCCCTATACACTATAGAATGAATATGTATTGCTTTAATTATCAGAACAACAAGTAAGGAATGATCATGGCTCCTCAAGGACGAAACTCATGGGAAAGCAGGATAGAGTGGTAGTGGGAATGCCAGAGCTCTCTTGCCAGGGTGGGCTCAGTCTTTACAATTCCTTGGATCTGGATAGGGAAGACTTTCTGAAAAGGTTTGATAACCCTCATTTTATACATAAAGAGAGGAAGTCTCAGAAGGCCCCATTTTCTTGGTGCTCAAAAAATTCGCAGAGCCCCTGAACCAAACATTCACAGTGTGACTAGGTCTCAGCCACTTCTCCTAAAAGGATCTGACAGATCTACGATTTGACTTTCAGGAATTTGCTCAAAGCTAGAGTGACAGCGTTAGGATGTGAATCCAGGTCTTTCTGGATCCAGGTAGGACTCAGATTCTGTTCGTGGAGTGACATGCTTTTCCTAACCATGTGTTCAAGATACGTTAGACTATTTTAGGACATAAAGAGGTGAAAGTATGAACACACTCTTAGTTTCAACTTATCCTTTGCAATCTCTACAAGCCATGTTTCACACTTTTACAAACCTAGAATAATATATAGGGTCTTCACCTCTCAGAGAGGACAGCTGGAGGAGAACTTATGAATAAAAAGTTTTATCACATAAACACATCACTCCAGTGCTCACAAATTCACCTCAACTTCTCCACATCTACTGTCTTTACTCTCCACTACCTGTCCCAGCTGTCTCTCACCCTCCCATCATGGTGTCCTGCCCTTCAATCATCCCAGGTACATCCATTATCTTGGGGTTTTTTTTTTTTAATCTTGATAGATTCTATATATTTTTTTAATCTTGTTAGATTTCCTTATATAGCCAAAGGATTAGTATTAGCTCATCAAAATTCATAAATCAAATATTCCTTAGAAAACCCTTAACAAAGTGCCAACAAGGTGAACTGTAATATCAATTTATTGTTACTAGTTGGTTGTTAACCTTTTGCATTTCTCTTTCCTACCTTTATTCATACTTAACGCCTTTGCAGATTGCTTTTGTCTTCTTCCTCTTTCTCTTCCTCCTAACCAAAACCACTCAAATCCCAGAGCCTTAAAGCCCCACAGCAAACACTTCCATCTCTGAGCCATATCTGTAGTGATAACAATTCTACTTTTTATTGATAGTTGCAGGATAACTATAATCAAATGTTCAGGTTCTAGCATCAAATTACCTGAATTCAAGTCCCTGTTGTACTCCTTACAAGCTACAGGCAAGTTACTCCACCCAGACTTGGTGTTTCATCACCTATCTAGTTGTCTTGGACAGAGGGCATCAACTAGTTCTGCTGCACCCACCCGAGTCTGTGGGCATTGCAATGGGTCTGTCAGAGTGCAGCCCCCTAAACTAACATGGGTCACCATCTTTTATAGGGACTGGACTGCCTATCAGGACTAGCCAGATATTCAGATGTTAGGAATCGCCATGCAAAACTCCACCAGTTCTTTTACATGGCATCATCATAACAATCACAAGACTGCAGTGAAAACAGCACAACATGCTACATTCAAAACTTGTGTTCTGATAAAGTAGCCTCAGTCATCTTTACTCTAGGTAATTACTACAGAGAGTAAAGTCACTTGCTTTGTGACCATTAAAGCAAGATCAGTTAAAAGATAGTTTTTGTTGAAAAGGCCTTAGGGCCCATGTATGTTTGTTCATATCCCCTGCTAGACATATGCACTCTGCTGTGCTGTTTTGACAGCTGAACTTTGCTCTACCAGATTTAGGCAGGTCTGGTGGTGCAGAACTAATTTAATTGAAGAAATGTATCAATGTTGCCCTTTTATTGTAAGTAGATCTAGAGACAAGAACTTCCCACTTAAATAGTTTTGCTGACAGAAAAGTTCCTACAGTGTAGGGGAAGTAATGAACAAAAATGGGCCAAATGGGTCCAGAAGAACCAATATTAGCAGTTGCTACAGATTTTGCTCATGTTCATCCAGGGCAGGGTTAGGGATATGTCAGGAGAGATGCCCAACCTCTCCAATATGACCTTTACAGTAAAGTTTTGCTGACCCTAGTGGAACATGTTCACCTGAAGAACAAACATCAGAAAATCTCAAGAGTTTTCCCAAAAACTCAAAGCCAGTGATGAAGACAAGGGTACTGCGTGGGAAGCCAGGAAGGGGAGTATTTGTGATAGATGAGTCAATTATCAATGAATCAGAGTCTGATACAGAAAGTAATACAGGTCTCTGGGACTTAAGACAAAGAGCAATGAATCTGCAGTTCTAGGAAGACAGGGAATCCCCAGTTATATTTTATAAGAATTTAATTTACTTCATGACTTGCAAGAATTTTCTCAAAAATCAGTTCATTTGCAGTATACAAAGAAAAGGAACTGACCCTTCAGCTGCTTAATAACACTTGATTATTGCCAGCTGACCCAAGTCTGTTGTTCTCCCAAGTCTAGACCAGGTTAAGTCCAAACTGGGCAAAGTAGACTGGGTAGCCCACAATTCTGAGACAAATGAAACTGGGACTCAGCGTAATTACCTGGTAGGAGAGATGCTGGGGTGTAAAAGATCAGATGCTTTCTCAAGAACTACAATATAAACTTCATCACCTGTATTTTCCAAAGAATTATGCGTGGCCAACTGAGAAGAAAAGATCTGCCTTTCGTTGGGGTGTTTGATAGACCTTGCAAATGGCATGCACAGAAAGCTTCCCTACCCTCATTCTCCTTTAGTCTTTCCTTTTAACCTGTCTCTCCTTTAACATGTTCAATTGGGATAAACTGGTTCTTTATAGCTCACTTTTTATTTAAGTAGAAACAACTAACTCCAAAGCCTATAGAATATTCTAGAGTAAGAACTTTAGCCATCACTGATACGTTCATATATATTTATCTCTTTGTTGTCAGATACCACTTAACTTCCAAATGCCGTTCTCAAACCTAGCAATTACAAGAGAAATGGTGCCAGAGAAAGAGAAACAGAAACAGTCCTAGTCTTTCTGTTTTGTCAGATTAATAAGCAAAGTCAGTAAACATTCTTTTTGTTCTATAACCTTTTTACCTTTGGCCAATGTGAGTTCCTGATTTTACTAGTGTGTTTTTAAAATTGTTGGAAGCTAAGCTGACCCATTAAGAATTTGAGAAATTAAAGAAAAAAAAAAGATTATGTATCTATGTTTTTAGGTTTTATCTACATGCCCAGACACATAATAGGTACACAAAATATATATTAGAATTGGTTTATTGAGTAAAAGTTGTTTTTTATTGGGAAAACAGCAAAATTGGCATCTTTGTCTCAGTAATCTACTTGCTAGAAGTTTCAGCTAAAAACACATTCACACTGTTGCGTAATATATATATATGTATATATATATATATATATGAAAGTTTAGTTCTAATAGAAAAATACAGAGGTAATCTCAAAGTCCAAAATGAGTTATAGTAACTGCATGAAAGGATACTATGAACCATTTAAAAATATTAAAAAAATCAAATAGGCACTGAATTAGAAAAAAAACAGACATTTTAAAGCAAAAAAATCATTTTTTTTAAAAAGCAGACATTATATTTCTATTGGTGTTTATTGTAATGCCTCCAAGGAATTTATATTTATATGCAAGCAAATACGATGTAAAGGAGTTCCAAAGATACAAAGCAAACTTCTGATACTAGCTACTTACCTCTAAAGGGGTAAAGGCAGAGTACGTGATAGTGGTTAAGTGGGGCGGGCTGGGAAGGACAGGGACAGATGTACTTTCTTACCTTTTATCATAGGTTCTGCAACCATCCCAGACTGGGTAGGTTCATCGTCAGTCCAGGCAGCTTAAAAGAGAAACTTGGGGCCCTCTCTGGTGGCCAGCAGGATTAAAGCACAGCACTAAGAAGCTAAAGCCACTTCAGCATGAATTCGATGCCCACCACATGGTGTGGCAGACCTCTCCTGACCCACCCGCTGCTCCCCTCAGCAGTGTACTTCATTGATTTCCCTGTTCTGCTCCCCCCTGTCTCTGGTGAATCCTTTCACTGCACCTGCTCCTCTGGCCTGTACCCCAGTTCTATATGCATAAATAAGTAAATCTTTAAAAAAAAAAAAAAAAAGAGAGAGAGAGAGAAACTTGGAGCACTTGGCATCATTTCCACAGGTTAGGGGAAAACAAGCTAGCAAGGAGACAGCAACTTAGGCCCTCTGTGAATCTCTGTAGCCATTCCTCTCCTAGCCATCTCCACTGCTCTCCATACAGCACCCTCTGCCCCTCTCCGTACTCTGTGATGCTGCCCTTATAGGCTCAGTCTCTCAGCTCAGGTGTGCCCATTTGTCCATGCCCACACCATACTCCAGATGTCCACTATCAGGCATGCATACTCCGAGCTCTCGCTCCCAAGAGCCTCCTCTATTCAAGGCCACAGATGGTAGCCATAGAAGCCAGTGGTGCAAAAGTCTGAGCAACCTTCCTTTACTCTACACAAAATAAATGTCTCTCCTTACATTTGGGAGATGTTTCAAGACCTACAGTGAATGCATGAAACAGAGGATAATTCCAAGCCCTACATAGGCTATGTTTTTTTCTATGCATATACAGCAATGATAAACTTAACTTATAAGTTAAACAGAGTAGGAGATTATCAATAACAACAATTATAAAATAGAACAACATAATGATATACTGTAATAAAAGTTATGTAAGTGTGGTCTTTCTCTTTAAGTATCATATTGTACATAATATTTTCTGACCATGATTGACCACAGGTAACTGAAAACATAGAAAGTGAAACCTCAGAATAGGGGGGACTGCTATATTTGTGTATTACCTATATAATAAAATAAAAATCGACTACGGGGGAATAGACCATTTAGATTTGTTAGAGGCAGTTGTTTCAGAAATTATGAAAGCAAAAAAATGTTTGCCAAAGTTGTTCCACCACATTAAGAAATTGATTATGTCAATCAATTGCTTCTCTCTGTGTGTGTATGTGTGAATTCTGCTTTCCTTTAGTTTATTATGTTTACAATGCCATTTCACTCTGCTTTATCTGAAGATAAACTCCTTTGCCAAAGTGCTTTTTAAACCTAGAAAGTTTACTTCCCTAAAAATTACCATTCCACTGGGTCGACTCGGTGCACAGAGCAAATTCTGATGTGGTAGAATGGCAGGCCGAGGAAATGAAAACTTCACATAGCACTTCAGAATGTGACAGCAGTCACTTAACACCAGACTTCCCTTTAACGTTCCAAAGGAAAGCCTTTTAGGATAGAAGTTGCCTAATTATTTCAGGACATCCAGGTGAAGCCAAGCTCTGTTCACCTGCTCCCCTCCTCATTGTTCCCTTGAAGACTTACCTAGCCTCACCTCCAGGATTCTACCTGCAGCAGCTTATAGGGCAAGCCCTGGGGGCTGTTTTTCGAAGTCTGCATGCCTCATCATGCTCTGAGACCCTGAAGAGGCTTTGTGGAATCATAACTCTCAGACAGACAAGCTGCTAAAGTAAACAGCAGGGGAGAGAACGCCAGGCCACACACCTAAAAGACACCTACATTTCAACCATTAGCACATGTCCAAATGGTTTAAGATTGATTAAAATAAATAGTTCTACTGTCAGAAACCCCACCCCCAATCCCTGGAGGAGTTTCTCTTTTTCTACTTCCTCAAAAACACCAGCAACAGTCTCAGAAATCTCCCAAATATGGGGCCAGTGGCAAAGTTCCCAGACCAGGAACGCTGCAGGACAGTAGAAAACATGCCACCAGCCACGAAGCACTCAGCCCTTCCCAGAGCATCTCATGGCAAATCCCAAGATACATTTCAGACACAGTGACAGTAAAATCATCAAAACGATGTTGGAGCAGATTTTTGTACAGGTTAGTTACAGAGTTTTCATCTGTCAGATTGTAAACATCGAGATTTCTTTTTTTAGTTCCAGTTTCAGGAATAAGTTAGTGATACACATGATAGACTTATACTATTAGGTATAGAAATAGTTATGTGATGCCTCTGATGAAAAGACAAGCCATTATACTGATAAATCGGATTTTAGAAGCTGAGCAAGGCAGTCTAACGATCAAGGGATTTCTACTAATTCTAGACCTGCTTTTAAATCTGTGTTTGGAGTAGAAGTTTCAGTGAGAGATTATTTACTCAATTGTGTATTGTCTAAAAAACATGTAAATGCAGATCATAGTGAGTACTTTTTGCCTTTCCTCTCTTTGAAATATTTTCAAGACAAAGACAGTTAAATGGGACAAAGACGGTTAAATGGGTGACTGACATCCACCTTCTGCCCTGTCTTATCCACAAGTGGAAGTCTGTACTGGACTACATTTGGGGATGATTTCTTCAACATTGTCCTTCTTATAAGAAATGGTAAAAGAGGCCCTCCCTGGTGGTGCAGTGGGCTAGGAAGCAGCACTACAAGCAAGCCCTATTGTGCAGTAGACTTCTCCTGACCCTCTCACTGCTCTCCTCTCTGCTCCCCTCAGCAGCGTGCTTCTTCGATCTGCGTGTCCTGGTCCTCACTCTGTCTCTGGTGAATCTGCTCAACCCCCTGCACCCCTGGCCTATATTCCAGTTCTGTATGAATAAACAAATAAATCTAAAAGAAAGAGAATGGGCTGGGCTTTTTTTTTTTTTTTCCTGCAACATGTCCTGCATTAAACCTCACTGTTAAGTGCAAGATCTAGAATGAAACTATGGCCACTAATAGGAGGACACAGGGCTATTCAATTTCCATTTTAGTCTGGTTTGATTTGATTAAAGTCCACATAGAATATACATTCAGGTCTTACTCTCTCATTCTTCTACCACACAGTTTAATCCCTAATTTCCTCCACTACTGGCATATTTCATGTTGAATGATTGAATTTAACCTCCAGTATTTCAGGATGTACCTAAGTCACCTGGCAGTCTGAGGCTTCCTTTACTGATAAATGGCTTTTCCAAATTTATCAGTATTAAGAATTACTTCCTCCTCCTTACTTCTTCAGTTAACACAAGCTATTTTCAGACAGAAATTTGGAGAAGAGAATTGATCTCAATTTCAGGGGGAGGGGTGCTGGGATATTACCACTTACACATGCTTTTTTTTTTTTTTTTTTTTTGCTTAAAAACAAGCTACATTTATTCTTTGTCTCCTGCTTTCATAGACGTTTTGTCTTTTTACTCTTTTAGATCTGTGTATGTTCACAACACCTGTCTCTCTGGGAAGCACATATCCCGTTTCTTCAGCTCACCAGAACTAGACATATATATTATTTCCCTGAGGGTTAGAGAAAGCTATCAGAACTTGGCAACATATAAAGTAAATACCCACTAATTGCAATACATTCATTTAAATCAGGTCTTTATCCTCCTTAGGCATTGTAGTAGGTGGCTTCCTTTGAAGTCTTGTTGAATTTGTCCAAAATTACCTTGCCTGAGGCAGACGGCTGTTTGGAACATTTGTTCTGAACCGATCCCCAAAGCAGTAAATCTTAGCGTTGGTAACGGCTCACATGCCACAAAGAGGAAATGTCCTGGGCAGGGCATGGATCCAGGCTTAGATCCCCCATTATATGCAAAGTAAAGAAAGAAAAAGGGAGAGATAACTGCACAATTCTCAGGGATATAATGCTATTGTACGACTCTGATGATGTTATAAACCACAAACCCTGTACATTACTGAAATACATCACCAAAAGTCTGCCAGTGATTTCTCTTTCCTGCTGCATCCATTCATGCATGTATGTATACACCTCTCATTTAAAAATGATTTTGTTAGTGTTGTTTGTTTACTTGCTTTAAACACGAGTAGCTTACACCCCTCATTATTTTAAACACATCCTCAGAATTCTATTTTACCAGGAGTATCATGCTCTACTGACATCAAGATATCACACCTGTCATAGACTCTCATCATCTCATAAATGCATTCATAAAAAAAAATGCACTCATAATCTGATGGAAACAATCATACTCTGAGATCTTCAAACATATCCAAGGTTTGTCTGGGCTGCAGTTCATAATTCTACTGTGTACATAAAGCAGCATTTAAGTCTGTTCAGCCTGTCACAAGATTGACAGAACTGCTCTGCTGTAGGCACAAGAGCTATCTGAACTTGGAGCAAAAGAGTCTCTTGTTAATTTTCATGGAGACAGTCTTAAGTCATGGCCATGACTTCTTCAATGAGGCTAGACTCTGAAACAGGTTGTGAAACATCTACATACCACAGGATTTAAGAGCCATGTGAAAGGACATTGCGGGACATATGAGGTAATAGCCACTCATAGGTGTCATCTCTCATGAATACCCATCTTCTCGTGATGGTAAATGAAGCAGAGTGAATAAAAGTTATGAACCTCATCATGGTATTATTATTACTAACTCTGCTTTATCAATATGAGGAATTTAAGCAAAAGAGACTGTGACAGGAGAGCCAATAAGCAGGTGATTTTATTCAATGAACAGGAAAAAATTCCCATAATGAGAGTGAAGGGAGAATGTGAAGAGTGGGGTATAGTTGTGCAGCAGGCCAGGAAAATTATGAGAGCAGGCAGCAGATGCTGGGGAAATAAATTCAAGAATAGGAACTTGATTGAATACCCAATGTACTTAAATATGTTAATAAAA
The DNA here is from genome assembly GCF_000260355.1 of Condylura cristata. NCBI lineage: Eukaryota > Metazoa > Chordata > Mammalia > Eulipotyphla > Talpidae > Condylura > Condylura cristata. Next base: position 18,384,195 of record NW_004567104.1, on the reverse strand, counting down.
TTTTAGACATCTGGAGAGTATGCGAACATAAACTAGTGATAAACACCTAGAAAATTAAAGCAGGCTAAGAAAACATAAGTAAATGGAAAATGAGAACTATTAACTTCAGATCAGACAAAAATGTATGAGGTGCAAAAAAAAATTTTAAATGAAGGCTATCTTTACCTACTACCATGGTGTGAGCTCCAATGTGCTAATAAGTTAAATGTTGCCGTTTCTCTAAGGCTACTCCTTTGGTTGGATTCAGACTAAAACAAGCCCTCATTTCGAAAGCACATATACTAAAATTGAAATGAAGCAGAGAATATTAGCATAGCTCCCGCACTAGGGTGATAGAGCGAATAAAAGAGGGGGGAGCAAATTACAACCTAAGAACATTTAAACTTTACCTATAGGAACAGGGATGTAAGAGCCAGACATTTCTAATATGTTTCATAAATTTACTTTGGAATCAAGTTAACAATCTCTATGATGACTAAACAAGATTAACGTTTTCTTTTTAAGATTTTTACTTATTTATGCATACAGAAATGGGATACAAGCCAGAGGTGCAGGGGCAGTAAGAGGACTCACCAGAGACAGAGCAGAACGGGTAGATGGACAAAATACACTGCTGAAGGGAGCAGCAGGCGGTAAGGAGAGGGCTGCCGTGCCATGTGGATCATCTCCAGGGCCAGGGATTGAACTCTCACTGAAGCGGCTGCAGCTAGCTTACAGTGCTGCGTCCTTACCCGTTGTACCACCAGGGAGGGCCCACAAGATTAATAATTTTTCCCCATGAATTGATACTTTAATTTTTTTAATAATATAATAGTTTATTTTTACAACATTTTTTCTTTTTCCATCTCAGTTTTAATTCCCATGGGCTTCCCATCACCAAATCACCCATGTGCCATCACCATAGTCCAGTGTACTTCACTTCCCCCACATTTTTGATACCACTCCCCTTTCTACCCCCATAAAATGTGTCCGGCATATATAGTTGTTCATTATTATTATTATTTTCTCTCCTGGTCCTTTATACTCCTGCTAAAATTGAAACCATCAAGTATTTTTCCTTTTCTTTTTGGCTCATTTCACTATGCATGATCTTTTCCAGCTCCATCCATGTTGCTACAAAAGGCATGTGTTTATTTTTCTTTTGGTTGCTGAATAATATTCTATTATTTTTAATCCAGTCATCTACTTTTGGGCATTTGGGTTGTTTCCATGTCTTTCCAATTCTAAATAAATCAGCAATAAAAATGGGGGTGCAGGTATCTTTTTGAATCAGTGTTTTTGTGTCTTTTGGGTAGATACCTAGGAGTGGATTGTTAGCTCCATGTTCAGCAGTTTGAGAAAGCTCCAGTTTTCCATAGTAGTTGTACTAGTTTGTATTCCCACCAGCAGTACAGGAGAGTTCGTTTTTCTCCACATCCTCACCAAGATTCCTCAAGTTTAACTTTTAAGACAATGTTTAAAAAAAATTCAAAAGCAAAATAAATGAACCTCAGTGTCTAGCCAGTTGATGGCATAACCTCACAGATGAAATATTACAAATGGCTTTTCCAGGACAGTTATTTGATTGCATGATTTTACCAAGATATCCTCTAAGGACAACTGTTTTCACCAGTCCTAACTATTTTCCATAACTATATTAATAGTAGTAGTGGTGTTGTTATCACTATCATTCTGAAAGTATTGTATAATAATGTTATATTTGACAACTGCAATTTTCATTGTGAATAAAAAAATTAGAATATGTATGATCAAACAGATTAATAAAAATATCTGAATCTGAACTGGAAGTCTCCAAATTCCTGTGTATTTATTATTTGTATGTATAGATATGGATAATATCTATCTATATATATATCCTTGATCTATTCACTAAAAAGTTGTCCAAGCCACTATTGATAAACACCACTAATGTCCAAACCATGCTTTCTAAATACCATTGCACATTGAAATCAACTTATGCTCTTTGGAGAAATGCCCAATTCCATGTCTGGAGTAAAAAAAATATATGAAATGATCTTGAAACAACTTGGTGCACCAGAAAACAAAGGAGTTTCCCCAAAAGATATTAATTTTCTATCAAAGGATTTAGGAGCTGACTTGAAAAGGCCTCTACAAATTGAAGAGGTGATTTGAATAGTAACAAGGATAGTAACTTCAGTGGACAGAAATTTATTAAGTATGGTCTTGGTACAGACCAAGAAACTCATCCAGTGTGCTTTCCTCTTTTTCCTATGAATTCCTCTGATGGCCCCTGCCTATACCATTATTGATGCTGAATAACATACCAGCTTATTTTACTTCTAGTTATAGTCTGTCTCTCTTATACACCTCTAAAACTGGCATATCTTAAAAATAGAATCAACTCATATATGGTAAAAATAATACTAAAGAATGCTAAAAGTTAGAACAAGAAGTGATTCTTTGTTCACACATTCTACAGCTCCCAAAATCCCCAGTCCATCTCTCAAAAAGTAACTATTATTACATTTTTATAGGTAATTTATTTTAAACAAGCCTATCCCTATGCTAAGAGAAATAAGTCCAAACCACACAGACAGATATCACATTATGTCACTTATTTGTGGTGTAAAAGAAAACAGAGGATCAGATAAATTCAAACTTAAAAAGTAATCCTTGGAAGCCGACTATGGAACTGAGACATCAGAGAGGAGGAACAGGGACAAGAACACAATGGGGAGAGAACACAATGGACTGTGGTGATGGTATGTGACTATTTTAGTGGTGGGTACACTATGGTAACATCGCCAGAAAAGGGGGGTCCTGTACTTCCAATATAGTAACAGTAATGTAAGACAATGCTACCTCAATAGAAAATTTAAACACCTCCTCCTAAAAAATTAAATACATAGATAAGAAGAAATATAAAAGTAGATGAAAGGAAAATTAGGGTTAGTGTTCATGGTGAATGGAGACTAGACGCCTGCATGATTGGGAAAAGTGTAACATTCTAATGAACCCAGAAAAAGACAGTATAATTGGAAATATAAAGACCACTTATTCCAATCTTGTAACATTAACCATTTATGTATAATTCAAATGTAACTTATAAAAATCACATGTCTATCCAAGTGTACATGTATTTATATATATATATCATTTACAAATAAGTTAAATTATTATTCTACTTTTTCTTAAAACTTAAAAATCTATCTTGGGACTCTTTCCATGCAAATTCATACAAAGCTTCCTAATTCCTTTTAGTGGGTACAAAATATCCCACTAAATGGGTGCTCTATAATTTATTTACTCCTCTCCAGTTTTTTGCTATCACAAAAAAAAAAAAAAAGAGAGAGAGAGAGAGAGAAAGAGAGAGGGGGAATCTGATTTATGTGAAAAAATACCTTCTGTTTTACATTTTAGTCTATTTGTTGTTTCTATTTAACTGTACATGTTTATAACCTACTTGATTGTGGCCTCTTCATTAGATGAGGCCAGTTGCATGTTTCTTTACTGTGCACAATGAATTCTGGACAATAATTTCAATTATGATAGTATCAATGATGATATCTATTTTATTCTCAATATAAAAACCTTGGAAAATGCCTACTACCAGTTTTGTCATTTCCTGCAAATTCCCACCGATTTACTTTTGAGGTCAATGAATTTATACAAATAATTCATCATTGTTCCTAGGATAAGCAAGAATCTCTTTATAAATCTACAAACCATTAACACATTATAAGTTAGAGCAATTCTTGCAATTACACTCAGAGGCAAAGAAATAGTCACCATAGCAAAGAAAGACATAGGCTAGTTTTGCCCTGAAGATTTAAGGTTTTTTTTTTTTTTTTCCCTTTAGATCTTGCTTTATCTTAGTCTTATTAGATTTGTTTGTAGATGGACAATCACATCATGATTGAAGAGCACACTATGTCCAAAAAAATAAGGCAACTGTAGTCTCTATGTTTTCTTCTTTGACATCATTGGAAAGTATTTCTCTGGTAAATTTGAGGATTAATCCTGACAAAGTTAATCCTAACAAAAAACCAAATTCAATGAGACCTTCAATGTAGAGTATATACCAGTAATGGGTATAACTGGAAATTAAAAACTAATTCCCAAGACATATGGGACATAAACAATGCAGAAAACTAAAATGTAAGACAGAAGGCATTTTACCACATCAGATTCTGACTTTTTTTTTTTTTTTTTTGATGCAACAGGGAAAAGCATTAGTAGATCATTCAGAGGTCTTTAAATTATATTTTTAAATAACAAGAAATATTAGTAACTAATTCTGTGGTCATTTGTAAGGTTATTTCTTTGCAATTTAATGGAGTTCCCTTTACAGCTAACTCATGCTCACACACACAAACAAGCGCACACACACACACAGGTGTGAGAAGCCCAATCACTCCAGGATTAGCTGTTCCTCATAAAGCTCAATAATGATCTGAAATCTGAAGCCCTACTTGAACTTTCCTACTAATTCAGTAATTACTGCTGTGCCTGAAATTGGCCCCTTTCCTGCAATTACTCAACATGCACTTTCAGTCAAAGAGGTTAACACCTGAATTTAGATTCTAATTAGCACCTAAGGTAGAATTTTTTTGTTTAAAGCTTATTAAAAATGGGGACTTTTCCCAGCATAAGATTTCACAAGTCTACACAGGTAAACACATGTTTTATAGATCAATCTGTTTCTGGTTATCTTAAAAGAGGTGAAACCAAGATCAACATATCACCATTTAAAATACTAACCACAGAATAAATAAAAATCAACCAATATCTGGAGTTGTGGGGCTAGACAGACTTTCAATACAAAGACCATTTGTAGTATTAGTTTCCAAATCCCATTGCAAGAAATGACTTCTCTCAAGGAAGGATGTAAATAAGTAAAGATAAAAACAATTTAATATTAAGGTTATCTCTATTTCCTCCTCTCAGTTTTCCTATGTGGTAGTATTTTAAAGGTAGCAACAGCAAAGACTCAGAATTATGTGGGGAGTAAGTCATCTTAAATTCTTCAGGCCACAAATAATGTGAATTTAACTTCAACCACCATTGTGTCAAGTTAACTAAGTATCCTCTGCCACACTTCTGATAAGTGTTCACATAGTCATTACCAGGACACCTCCAGTGATAGGGACCTGTCTACTTTCTACTGTCTCATTTTCTTACCAGGTGCCCCTGAATAAGGAATTAATAAACGATAGTTTATATGCACACAGTTTTTGGAAGCATTCTCATCATGCGGTTGACTCATCATGAACTTTGAATACACACCGCTGTTAACAATTGTCTCCCTCTTTGCACTTATGCAACTGACAGTTTTAAATCCAAGTTCAACAATTTATATTTATCTCTTTTGAATTTTCCTCTACTTCATTTCAGCTCCTTATTCAACTAATCAAGATGATTTTGGTTGACTGTGCTATCCAGTTTCTTGTTATCTGTAACCACAATAAGCGTCCTTTCTTTGTTCCCATTCAAGGATAAACTTCAACATAGATACAGGGTCTCAGGATCAAACAACTCAGCTAACACTGCAATAGAAAAATGAAATTCTTGGGACTTGTCAACTATTCTCAGAGTCATGTCATATTCACAGCTAAATCCATTAGAAGAAGTTAAAACAATATTTATGTCTTCAAAAATAAAGGCAAGAGGGTCAAGAGCAGAAAGTGGTAAACTACTTGTACTTGTTTGCAAGGACTGCCATAACAAAGTACTACAGAACTGGATAGCTTAAAAAAATACAATTTTATTTTCTCATCTGACTGAAGGCGGGAAGTCTGAGATCAAGATGTTGGCTGAGTTAGTTTCTCCTGAGGTCTTTCTCCTGCTTTTGTAAATGACCATCTTCATTTGTCTTCACATGGCCTTTCCTCTGACATTTCTATTGTTATAACCTCTTCTCCTTAAAAGTACATTAGTCATGGCCCTCCCTGGTGGTACAGCGGGCTAAAGCACAGCACTGAGGAGCTAAAGCTACTTCCGCATGAGTTCAAATCCCACCTGCCCCGGAGGTGGCCACATAGTGTGGCAGACCTCTCCTGACCCGCCCGCTGCTCCCCTCAGCAGTGTACTTCTTCCATTGGCCTATTCTGCTCCCCACTCTGTCTCTGGTGAAGACTTTCACCGCCCCTGAGCCTCTGGCCTGTACCCCAAAGATTTATGCACAAATAAATAAATCTTTTAAAAAAAAGTGCATTAGTCATACTAAATTAGGGCCCACTCCAATGGCATCCCTTTAAATTAGTTTAATTTTTAAAATCCCTATCTCCAAATATAGTCATATCCAAAAAAAAGGCACGTAATAGAAGAAAAAATGTTTAACTCAGCAAAAATAGAATATAATGGTTACCAAAGGGAATAGGAGGGTGGAGGGATGGGGCATGGAAGCAGATAAGGAGCAGATAAGGTATTGTGGTTTGGTGGAGGTGATAAAAAGTAAGTAAATAAATAAGTTATTAACTAAAAATAAAATTTACATTAAGTAGAGCAAAATTTGGATTGAAGACAGTTACTGGCTTCAGAAACTATCTTAACTGCTAATGTAGGCATGTTCTTTAATAAGTAATGTTCTTTAATAGAACATAAGGTTGTATGTTCTTTCTCCTTTCCAAAACACCCAGTTACTCACTCCACCTTCTAAAAGGAGTGGACATCTCTGAGGCCTGTTCACATATGCACAAACACAGAATAGTCAATGTATCAGTAAAGCAGAGAGCAAAATCAAAGTAAAAACATGGTGCTGTCTTTTTCCCATTAATGGAACAGATATTTCACTGACATTCTCAATTAACTTCAATCCCAAGGAGGTACTATGGTGACTGAGTGAACGGACTCTGGAGTCAGGCTACCTGAATGAAATTCTAGCCCCTCCACATGTTCACTCTTAGCTTGAGAAAGTTACTTAAGCCTCACTATCCTCACCGGTAACATGAGGAGTATATCAGTAACCACTGCTTACAACTGTTATACAGATACAATGAGGCTGTCGTAAGCATTCTATAACTCTAACTCATTATTACTTTTTAATAGCATTATCATTCCAAAACCTATAGAATGACTATTATTATTTCTACTTACACATAATCATAGTCCATCTACATGCCATCTACATGTCAACATCAACTAATTACTAAATAATAGATTTGATATTCTGCCCAACACCTGTTGCAACTATAACTTTGCTATATACTCTTTATATATTCTTTTTTTTATAATATAATAGTTTATTTTTACATCATTTTGTACATTTTTTTTCATCTCAATTGTAATCCCTGTGGGTTTCTCATCACTGAGTCACCCATGTTGCTATATACTCTTATGTGGAAATCACTTGTCTTCCAAAGGCACATAGTCATGCCGACTTGGAAAATCCAGTTATCACACAGTTATTTCACCTTCATGAGGAATGTAGCAAATTCAGGCATCATTTGGGCCAACACCTAAAGTAAAGGCAAGCAAGGGAGGATAGAGGCATAGGCGGTTCCTGAAGTGAGGGCATCAGTGGCATAGTGATTTAGAGCCATCTGTTTTTGGAAAGCAGGAGGATACCAATTACAGGTTAGGTCAGTGTAGTAGTTTTTGAGGGCAGAAGGCTTGTTTTGTCTATCTTTATGACATATACAGTAAAGCATAAGTAACAATAACAACTTGTTAAATTGAATTGATTTAAACTAAAGTGACTTGCTGCCATCCTTGCTGATATGTGTCCTTCCGTAGACACAGATCCTAATATCCCATTTGTTCTTGAGCTCTTTACCAAATTGTTTTCATGGAGCTATTCAGTAATAAGCAAAATAAGCTGTGTTCTGCTATCATGGAGCTTAGAATCTATTGATGGGGGAAATGGATAATTAAGCCATTCATTCCAATAGGATGAACACTTGAGAGGGAACTATTTGGTGCCATAGGAACATGTGGCAGGGAGACCTAAATAAAATGAGGAGGTGAGGTAGGGCCCCATGGGGTACAGGCCCCACAGAGATGAGGCTAGAGAACTGAGCAGGACATTGTTGGTGATATGTTTGGTTTCTGGGGAGTGATAATGGAAAACCTTAATTTTTTTCAAAAGGAATGACATGTTCTGACCTGCATTTTAGGAAGATCAGTCAGGTGCCACTATAAAGAATGGATTGGACAAGGACCACATGGAAGGGGAAGGTCATGCTTCTGCAGGCATCTAGGCTGCAGATGATGGTGCTTTAAATTAGATATGGAGAAAAGAGGAAATATTATACACATATTTCAAAAGTGAAGCTAGGATGTGGAAGCTGAGATTAAGAGAAAAAAAGATGATCTGGGGGTTTCAGCTAGAAGAGCTGAGATACTGAGGAGCTGAGGCTACATTCAATGACAGGTAAGGAGATGAGCACTGTTGTGAAGATGCTGCTGTTATCACATCCACGGGACATGTACACTAACAACTCCATAAAGGAGTCTGAAACCCAGAAGTAGAAATAAAGTTATTATATACCAACACTGTTCTATGACAGAATAGTCAGTACTGACACTGTCCTATAACAAAATAGTCAGCATATATGTGATCATTTACTGAGATAGACCAAAGGGATACGGAGTTGTGACTAAAGGGAGGATGTTGGACAAGAGAAACACTGCCTAAAATTCAAGTATCTTTAATGGAAGTAGAAGGACTAAATTATGGAGTCCAGAGTCAAAGAAGGCAACTTCAACAAGGGAAGAAGTGATCAATCACATCATTCCCTCCAATGATCTTCCTACCATTGACTGCTTACCTCTAAATGTTAGAGCAGTGAAGGTCACATTGAAACAGAAATCTGTTGCTGGAAATGATTCTCACAGGTTGGCCCTGACAGATTCGCTTTCATCCAAAATCCTGGCAGCCACACTTTCTCAGAACTCAATATTTCAGAAATATCAGAAGACTGCTTGCACCATACATTAAATCTCTGTGAGGTCTGAGATAGCATCTAATTACTAAATGTAAAAATACTTTTGCTGCAAATTATATAAATATTCACAATAAGAAAAATAAAGAAGCTCATATCAGTTTAAGGTAGGTCGCAACAAAAGAAGGTAAATTGGAACAAATTTCACTTATGCTGAGTTACAAGTCTCAGCACTATGAAGTAAGAATCAGTCACTGCATCATGAGTTAAATCCTTAACCAGAGAGGTGACCCACATGTCAGAGCAGACCTCTCCTGTCTCGCCTGCTACTCCCCTCAGTAGTGTATTTCAGTAGATCTGTCTGTTCTGCACCCCACTCTGTCTCTTATGAATCATCTCACATCTCCCAGACACACACACCTCTAGCCTATACCCCAGTTATTCTACGTGGAAATAAATAAAAATAGATCTTAAAAATAAAACAAATATGGGTTTCTACCATTTGGTTATGCCTTGCTATGACTACAATTAAATGTTTGGAAATACTAATTTATTACAATACTTCTTATAAATTAGATATAATTTAAGTATGACTCAAATTTCACTTTTACTTATGGACAATTTTGGCAGCAAGAAACAATAGGTGAACACAGAAAATTGCATCAAACTGAACAAACTATGATAGGATGATGCAGAACATATATATGCCTGTCAAGCTACCAGTTACCTTTTTTCATATTTACTATCCTACAAGATTTTCTTTTGCTATTCTGTCATACTGGTGAACTTTTCAATACCAATACTAATTCAAAATCTTACACCTGTCTAGGTGTCTTGGTTCATAATACCAAGCAGTGCACGCACAAAGGATAGCACCATCTGAATGCAAACACATCAATCAGAAATTACCAAATCCTGCAAAAGGGGTTTATTTTAATGCTATAGTGGCTGCTTTATGTTGCTTCAACTATCATCACAACTCCCGAAATTACCCGGCTCTCTGTGAAACTGCAAGTACATAAGAAAGCTACAAAAGAATTTCTAGTCATAATAAAAAAGTTAAGTGAAGAAAGATATACACTGAATTAATTTTTTTGTTTTAATTGTTGTGATGAAATATTTATAACAAATAAATGCTGGAAAGATCAACATGTCAAGGTCAGATTAGCAAGCTCCAGGTTTTAAGGCTATTAATGACAACTTAACTGTGGCCTTTGGTGTCCAATATCTTAGGAAAATGAGCTACATCCATCAACAAGTTTTTGTTGATTTTAGATACCCTTCCCTCTTGAACATCACAATATCTCAGAAAAGGCACCCTTCCAATTGCCACTTCTACAACTGAACAGCAACTATTTCAAGTAAAGTGCTATCTTTATTGTCATATTAATGGTTTGATAACCATTGACCAAGATCCAACTGAACTAATTGTATTAGGCTCCTAACTTTTTGAATATTGTCTCTTAAATTGTATTTTCCCATAAGAACTATTGTTTTTGTTTGTTTGTTTGTTTGTTTGTTTGTTTTTATTCTTACAGAACTGGGGTACAGGCCAGAGATGCGGAGGGTGAGAGGATTCACCAGGGACCGAGTGGGGAGCAGAACAGGCAGATCGACGGAGTACACTGCTGAGGGGAGCAGTGGGCGGGTCAAGAGAGGTCTGCCGGTGCCATTTGGATCTCCTCCTGGGCAGGCGGGGATCGAACTCATGTGGAAGTGGCTTAAGCTTCTTAGAGCAGTGCTTTAACCCACTGCGCCACCAGGGAGGGCCACACACTATTTTTATGCAATTTGACCGTGAATGGATAGTCTCAGTAGTGCATTTACCTCCTTACAACAGAGTTGACTGTATCTCTAGCATTCACACGTATTAAAGCCAAATATAGAGAACAAATAATCTTGATGGGAGAAAAGTGAAAGAAACATTTTAAGAGTCAACTGTGATACCCAACTGTGATGCTCTTACTCAAAATATGTGTGACACATAATAGAGAGTACTCAGAAAAGCTATAAAGTCATAACCTCTTAGAGATGGATAGAAAGTCATGTCTTTATTCTAAATATTCCAAGTTTTCTATAATTATGATCTACCATCTTCATAATCACAAATAGATGTATAATGATTTACTTTTGTTTGATTTACTATGTCTTTGTTTCTTTTGAACTCTTGATCTTAAATAATTTCAGTTCAATACCTACGTAGGCTCAGGTCCTACGTAGGCTCAGGTGGTTTATGGCAGTTGTAGTGCCCAACAGAACTTACTGGATGTCGGCTTTGGAGGTGGGGTGCACCTGAAAATAGCTTTCCTTTCTTCACAAGTTTGCTCTGGGAAGCCCTGCCCAACCCTTAAAGCTCTAGCCTGCCCAGATAGCCACATCACTAGTTTCAGGTCCTCCTCCCTAGGGGTAAAGCTAGACTTCCTCTCTAAATCTACTGTCAGTGTGGGACCAATCGTTAGAAAGGTATGTGTATGTCCAAACCGAATACCAGTCTCCAGGTCTTAGATCCTATCTTCTTTCTTAGAAAATCCAACCTTAATCCAGTTTGCATTTTTCTGCAAAAGCAGCTTATTCACTAATGGAACAGTCAGATTCCTCCACTTGTTCACTTGTTCATACAGAAAGAGCTGCCTGAGAGACCACCTGTATTGGCAAGGTCGCTGACTAAAGGTTGTTTTTTCTGAAAACAGATTTTTGGGATAATTCTCAGGACTTTGCACATGTCAAAGTCTCACCTTTCCATATAAGAGCATGTGACCTCCACAGATTGGCTCTCTTGTGTTGTGTAGAGGCCCCACCAAATGGAGGATAGACATAAAACGTGTACTAGTATTGAAGCTAGGATGATTGACTTCCCCCTACCCCACCTGACACATAGATACCAAAACTTTTCACCCATTCTCCACAATTGGCCCATTCAGAGTTCTGTGTTGGGTTCAATTTTAAAATTCTGACCTAAGTCCCAATGAAGCTATAGGAAATGTGATCAAAGAAGGGACTAAACACCAGGCTTCCTGAGTGAAATACATTAGGTGGTTCATTTACAAACTAAAGTGGTTTCTGCAAAGGAGTAAAAAGGTTTCCTTCTCAGAAAGATTAAACTTAAAATTGCAGAATAATATTGAAGAGATACTGTGTGCTTTGACTAGATAATGTTTTATTTTTGTCTCCTTTACTACCTTGTCAACATCTAAGTGAAGCTGTAAATAAGAAGCTGTTTTATAGGTGACTTAGAATGTGAAAGTTTTCCTATAGGAAAAAAAAATCTGTTTTAAATGGAAAAAAATTTCACTAGTTTCTCTACTTGGGATGTCCTAAATTTAATTAAGTACTTGACCTACTACCTTAGGCCATGTCCACATTATGGCAAGTTGACTTTTAGAACTGAAATTAACTGCAGCACTTGGAAATAAAAATTATTTTCTTTCTATGGGAAGAAAGCCTGTCCCACAAAATATATGCAAATGTTTATTTCAGAACAATGAGCCCTCTATGTCTCTAAGGAGGAGTTTGAGGAAAACCCTTGCATAGTTAGATACGTAAGAGCTCATAGTCAATGATGAATCTGAATGGAGTGGAGGGGGGGAGAAGGAGGAAGAAAAGTCAAGAGCTTCATGCTGTAGATACATGGTGCTCTTAAAACATTCACCCTTTTGGGCCCTCCCTGGTGGTGCAGCGGGTTAAAGCACAGCACTGAGAATCTAAAGCTGCTTCCTCATGAGTTCAATTCCCGCCTGCCCCGGAGGTGATCACATGGCGCGGCAGACCTCTCCTGACCCGCCCACTGCTCCCCTCAGCAGTGTACTTCGTCCATCTGCCTGTTCTGTTCCCCACTCTGTCTCTGGTGAAGCCTCTCACCACCCCTGAGCCTCTAGCCTGTACCCCAGTTCTGAATGCACAAATAAATAAATCTTAACAACAACAAAAAAAAAAAACATTCACCCTTTGTCTTTTCTTTGTCTTCTTTTTTGTGTTATCAGAACATGGCATGACACATGCAAGAATGTTAAGTAAATTTTAATTCCCTTGGTCTGGTTTATAGGGGCTACTGAATTATTATTTTAGGTTAAATTAATTCTTTCAAGAAATTTGTGCGGCTACTATGACTTCACCAGTTGTAGAGGAGCGGGTGATTAATCCATTGGAGTAGTAAGTTTAAGCACACTTATCCTCTGAGTAGGTAACCCTTACATTATGTTCCCAAGATTATCTCTGGTTCATAGGAAGAATAGGAAAACAATCAGATCAACCCAAAGAACTTGCAGACTTCTGAGGAATGTGGGGATCAGCCCTGATGAGCCTCTGTTCATCTTTCTCCCAGAAGTAGAGAGATGATTCATTGGTAATGAGATGATTCACCATTTTCTCACAAGCAATTATAAAATTACCCCAGTGTGTGGTTTAAAAAGAGCAATTCAGAAGCCAGGCTGATGAAGAAAAAATTAGTAGACCTAGATTGCATGTTCTTTTTTTTAAGATTTATTTATTTATGCATACAGAACTGGCGTACAGGCCAGAGGTGCAGGGGCCATGAGAAGATTCACCAGAGACAGAGTTGGAAGCAGAACAGGCGGCTGACGAAGTACACTGCTGAGAGGAGCAGCGGGCAAAACAGGAGAGGTCTGCTGTGCCATGTGGGTCATCACGGACGGGGATTCAACTCTCACTGAAGTAGCTACTGCTAGCTTGCAGTGCTGAGTTCTAACCTATTGCGCCACCAGGGAGGGCCCTAGATGGCATATTCTATTAAACAAGGTGAGGTTTGATTTGAGGTCTCTTTTCATTGCTAAAAACTATTTTGAGCCCTCTCTGGTGGTGCAGCGGGTTAAAGCACAGCACTGAGAAGCTAAAGCCACTTCTGCATGAGTTTGATTCCCGCGTGCCCCGGAGGTGACCACATGGCGAGGCAGACCTCTCCTGGCCCACCCGCTGCTCCCCTCAGCGGTGCACTTCATAGATCTGCCTGTTCTGCTCCCCACTCTGTCTCTGGTGAAGCCTCTCGCCGCCCCTGAGCCTCTGGCCTGTACCCCAGTTCTGTATGCACAAATCTTAAAAAAAAAAAAAAACTATTTTAAAATCCAAATAATGTGGTCACTTCTAGCATGAAAATCTACAACAGTGTGGATACAATGAAGAGAAATAACTGTGCTCTATTGAGTGAATACTATGTGCTCCTACATTTAGTAAGTGTTCTTTTAACAGAGATGCTCAGTACCATGAAAGATCACACAGTCAAAACCAATGAAACCTGATCATGGCGAGCTTATCAAGTTCCAAAGTGTTTGCCCAGTATTTTTGTGGAAAACATTATGGAAATGGACCTTCATAACTGTAAATGAAGAATCTTTTCCCATACAAGCTTCTTTACCTTTTTAGGAGGCAGTTATCAAATTGTCCTACACTTTGGACCTTGGGCTCTGATTGCTGATAATTTTCTATTAATCTGGTGGCCAAGGTAAGTGGCATAAATTCTTCGACTTTCAATAGAAGCTTATATGTCTACACACACATAAACATACATATTCCTTTGAATTTGTGTTTTCATATTCTTTAGATAGATACCTACAAATGGAATTGTTATGTCATACAGTAGTCGTATTTCTAATTTTTGAGGAAACTCCATTCTTTTTTCCACAAGACTTGAACTGGTCTACATTCCTCCAACCATGTGTGAAGACTTCTTTTTTCCCACACTGTCACTGACTTGTTTCTGGCATTCTAGATATAGGTCATTCACAGACCAGTGATATCTCCTGTGGTTTTGATTTGCATTTTGCTAAACATAAGTATGATGAGCTTGATGATGATGATGAGCTTTTTTTCCTGTGCCTGTTAGCCATCTGTTTGTGTTTTCTAGAAAAGTGTATATTCAGATCTGCCTTTTATTTGTTGCTACATGAGTTTTTCATATACCTGGATATTAACCTTTTATTAGAACTAAGATGCAAAAATATTTTCTCCCAATTCAGTAGGATGCCTTTTCATTTTAATGATAGTTTCTTTCTCTGCACAGAAGTGTTTTAGTTTAATGTAGCCCTATTTGTTTACATTTGCTTTTGTTTCCTTTACTGTTGGATTTAAGTCTGCAAAGACCTCTCTGGCCAGTGTCATAGATTACCTATGTTTTCTTCTTTGTACTTAATAGTTCATGTCTTACATCTTTTTGTTTGTTTTCTCAGTTTTTTTTTTTTTTTACTGAGATAACATTGGTTTACAACACTGCATGTAGTTCTCAGATATCAGGTTATGCCTCCTCCTCTTACATCCAAGTCTTAAATTCATCTTGAATTAATTTTTGTGCATTGTGTGAGATGGTGGTATAGTTTTATTCTTTTGTTGCCTAGTTTTCCCAACACCTTTTGTTCAAGAAACCTTTTTTTGTCCATTCTATGTTCTTGGCTTCTTTGTTAACTGTCAACTTTTTTTTAGCTGGAAGTATCTACCAGTAGATACTTTCATTTTATTCTACCAGGTCCCTTTGAAATAGGATGGAAGGGAATGGAATAAAGTAAGGAAAATCAGGTGAAATCCGCTACCACCTTCCCACTCCGTGACCTTAAACATCTGTCTAATACCAACCCTGGCAAGATTCTGGAGGTCTGGGTGTCAGTGGAACTTCTGTGCCACTGTTCGTAAGTTTAGGGAGGTTGGGTATAGTTTCTGGGTCACAGCTGTTATTTCCTTGGCCTCCACTGTATTTTCCCTCAGGAATCTCCAGTGCTTATATTTTTAAAAAATACAGATCTTGACTAATTATGTCAAAGGGTGGTTGTGAATATTAAATATGATAATGTTCATGTGGTCCGAAAACATACTAGTATTCTTTTTTTTTTTTTTTTAAAGATTTATTTATTTATTCATACAGAACTGGGGTACAGGCCAGAGGCTCAGGGGCGGTGAGAGGCTTCACCAGAGACAGAGTGGGGAGCAGAACAGGCAGATCGACGAAGTACACTGCTGAGGGGAGCAGCGGGCGGGTCAGGAGAGGTCTGGCTCGCCATGTGGTCTCCTCCCTGGCAGGCGGCAGGCGGGAATCGAACTCATACGGAAGTGGCTTCAGATTCTCAGTGCTGTGCTTTAACCTGCTGCGCCACCAGGGAGGGCCCATATTAGTATTCTTTAAGGGACCACTATTAACTATCATTATTTTTCACTAACTTGTCCAATGGCTCCCGAGAGTGGCATTTTTACCACATTATAGCAAAGGATTAAATCCTCTCTTCTCTTTCCTCCTTCTACTCACCCCTCTTCCCCTTCCTTGTAATTCTCTTGATCCTCTACCTCCTCTCTCTCTTACTTCCTTCAAATATTTTATCACTCTCTATCCTCTGAAATTTTATACTTACATAAAACTGTTAGTTCTAGAGAACTTCAGACATATAATAATTAGAGACTAAAAACTTTCAGATATCCATTACCCAGTTTTAATAATTATCAACTTGCAACTAATATTCTAAAAGTTAACTCTAGTTAATAAAACTAAAAGGCCCTTTTTTCCTCAGAGTTTACTCATTATACAGGATCACCTGACCACATATACCAAAATTCCAAATATCCCAAGATTCATTTTCAAATGTATAAATATTTTTCACAATTTACTTCTCTTTGTTAAAAAAAAAATCACCTAATCACTTTGGAGTCTTGGTTTATAGTACTACAAGCTGCAACATTTTTTCAAACTACATATGAACCATCAAATTCTAAAACTCAGCAATGAATAAAGGGGTACATATGAACTTGAGTAGGGCCTGAGATCTGTGAAAAGTTTACAAAACCTCTTGGAAGTATTTTCCTGAACCTGTTCCAAGGGTCGGATTCTAAACAAAATACAAAGAAAATGAGTTAAACCAAGCTTTGTCCCCCACTTAGAAGAACTCCCCATAGCTCTATCATTGAAAATTGGGCCTTTGTCTTCAAATGCTGGCCTCCGAGTCTAGGTTGTTGGTGCAGAACCACTGAAGTTATTGCAAACCACATCTCATGGACTCTGCAAATGATTTCTTAGTAATGGCAAACTAATTATGTGATTACTAGACTCCCTTCATGTGCCATTAGTCATAGGAAGCTGGAAAATATGCCTGTTTTCAAGGCAAATTACTCATTTTGAATTGTGCCTCAAAATGTAGATTCTCATCTGTAGGTCTAAACTGAAAAATCCAAGCCAAATTTTCAATTAAAACTTCTAAACAGCCATTCTTAGGCAGCCCAGTAAATGGTCTGTGATGACTTGGGGAATCTTCTAAATGGGAGACAGGAATGAAAAGACTGGAGTCTTCTGCATATTTTCTCCCTTCCCTACAAATGCTTTAGGGAAATTAAAATCACAACCACTTTTCTTCCCATAACTCAGAAAACACAGACGATTTTTTTTTTTTCCCTGACATATCCATGGTTCACCAAGCATTTGGCTCCAATTCTCTGATAATGACAACTGGCTTCATTTTCAAATCCAGATGCTCAGGCCTAGCTCCCCACGCTGCTATTGCCCGAGAAGTAGGAAGATGAAGCAGTGTTAGGAACAGAGCCTGAGAGAGTTTATCCACAGCAATAGGAAGAAAACCCACCCACATGTGGTGTAAAGAAGAGAAACAGTGCCCCTTCAACACACACACAGCAGGAGGAGGGAGTGAGAAGAACATGGCTTCAAGAGAAGGAGGGGAATGATAGATGCCAAAACTTGCTAGATCAAGAACTCCTTGGGGCACAAACTGCATGCCATTCATTTTTGTAACCACAGTGTTTGGCACACAGTAGGAATGCAATGAATGGTTGGTAAATTCAATTTAATTGAAATGAGAAGAAACAGATTGACCCAGTGTTGCTTGTGGTGTCTCTAAACATAATTAATTATGGAGGTTCTCAAAATCATCTGAGAATTGCTTGCAGGCTCAGTAATAATTTTCATCTAATGACAGCTCCTAAGACCAGATATGAATTTCATTTAAAAAGTCAGCATGCCAGCAGCTAGAATACAAGCAAAACATTGAGGAAGATTTGGATATCGCCAGGGTCAAGGGACAGAACAGGATATAGGTTAATTACACACGATCAAGGTTTTGCTATGTGAAATTTGTCTCTCAGAACAGAAATGAATCTGTTTTAGATCTTAATTTGTGACAACAAGTAGCATTTTATAAGACTGTGTGCAGCTAGGACTGAGCTGCTAACTCCTGGGAAACTCAGCTCTGACCAGTCTGGGCTTTCCAGGCACATCCTGGACTGGACAGCACAAAGAGATGCACAAGATAGACCCACAAGAAATGGCAACTGAATCAAAATTAACTGCTCTAGTTGGATTTTGGTCCCCTGTAAAATAATTCTAAGAGGCAGTCTCATTTCTATGGTGACATCTGCTGTACGTTGCAAATAACACAAGTTTGATCTTGTTACAGCACTAAACTTCTGATTCATGTGTGACTTCAGCAAAGTTGATAACAATTGTGCACTTTCCCTGACCTTGTCCCAGTTTTCCTGTAAGTGGCTGGGGTTTGCAGAATGGTAACTTAATACCAACTCCAACTCTAGGGTGGCTGCTCTGTTGCTCTATTGTGTCTTGGAGAATGCCTTCTGCTACCACTTTAACAAAGTCAAAAGAAAGGGTGTGACACTGGAGGTCTCAGAGACAAGACCATAAATTGCATCTTCTTTTCATAAGCTGAAAGATGAGCGCTATACTAATAAACAGCTGGGCCTCCCATTATTCTATGTCTAAGTATCAGGAAGTTTTGGTAGTAGAGACAATGTGAAAAGCTAGAGTCAAAATAATTACTTGAATCAGTACAAATACATTGGCTGTGTTGGTTTAAGGTGCTCTATTAGCTACTGTGCCAAGTCAGGGCTTGATTTCTTTTTGTTGTGTTTGCTTCCTTCCCAGTGAACAAATAAAATAAGGACAAGATCGGAAACGAGAGAGTACATAAACCAGGTAGGTGGGATTTAATGAGTTAAAGCTTTAAGCTTTACAGAAAGCTAGATGTTGGGGGGGTGAGTAAAATAAATGGTGACTGGAAGCTTTAGTCCAAGCTTTCATCTCTGGGATGACTGCTAATTAAATAAAAATCTATAATATCTTATAAAAGAAACTGCATGAAAAAGCATAGCATGATATTTTTTAATTATAATTTTTTGTACTTCCAAATGCTGTTGGAAGAATGTACATTTCTTTTATAATAGAAACCAAATTTATGTTATATTGACTGTTTGGAAAGTGACCATGGAGGAAAGCTGTGTAGTACCAAGGAATGATTTTTTGATTTAAATAGATACATGCTTGTGTTCAAGTCCTAGGTCTTTCACTTCCTAGTCCTATGAAATTAGAAAAATTTTTACTTTCCCAATCTGTAATCCAACCCCCCCCTTCTTTGTAACATGGTGAGTGATAACACTTCTTATTTCATGGAATTATGATGTGAATTAAAATTAATATTTTTCCAAATAAAATAAATTATTTGGAAGTTACACATACTAGCTAATTAGCAGATGACAACTATGACTGTGAAATTAAAGAACTGCCTTAATCCCATCACAGTTGCAAAATAAATAAATAAAGCCAACAGCATTTTGCAAGAGAGCCTTTTTAAAAGAGAAATTAATTCTAAACAACCATATATTTATATATTTTAACTAATTTATTTTTATATATTTTGCATCATTGTTTATTTGTACAATTTTTGTTTTCTCCTTTCAGGTGTAGTCCCCATAAAATTCCCACCACCATTTCACCTGTGCACCATCACCTCCTTTATGTTTTTCCCTCTCCTGCTTTGGCCTCTCCCCTGCAAAATGTCTCTCATTTATGGTTGCCTGTTAATTTTGGGTTTTTTTTTTTTTTGATCCCTTATTTATTCTCCTATATTTCTCCTACAAGCAAAACTGTCTGATATTTTTTTTTTTATTTTATCTTCTGGCATACTTCAATGAGTATAATCCCTTGCAGCCCCATTCATGTTGCTGCAAATAACATGAGTTTATCGTTTTGATTACTGAGTATTATTCCATCGTGTATATATACCATATCTTCTTGATCCAGTCATTAGTTTTTGGGTATTTGAGTTGTTTCCATATCTTACGTATTGTAAATAGTGCTGCAACAAACACAGTGAATTAATGTCTTTATGTCCTTTGGGTAGATTCCTAGGAGTGGAATTGCTGGGTCCTATGGTAGCTCCATTTCTAGTAGTTTGAGGAAACTCCACACAGTTTCCCATAATGATAAGCAACCATTTATTTTTTAAATGCTAATTGAAAAGCACAGTACTTATATGGAAGAAATTTTTTTTTAACTCTGTAATTGGGCAAAAAGAACCAGGAGTCATGGGACAGTCATAAGAAGGGGTCCCATCATAGGCAAGTCTTGTTCCTCAGTTTCCTCTTAAGTCAAATTGAGATAATAATGCCATCCCAAGCTACCCTGTGCAGTGGTTGTGAGAATCAAATGAAAAAAACTGATAGAAAAGTTCTGAAAGTTAAAAGATCTCTATGTGCAGATAACAGAAACCATTATGATTCCAGAGTTTGAAATTATACATAAGAATACCTACTCAGAGTTCAGTTATGCTTTTGAAACATAACTCACTTAACCCATAGCCTCAAAATAAAATAAGACAGAAAGACCTTGAGTGATATAAAAAGATAAGTTTCTGAAAACTAGTATGAGGGGGGAAATTCTACTTTCATAAAAACTTTCGTGATTATATAAATGCTTTCAAAACATTCCAGATCATGAAACAAATATTGTTTCTTTATTTGCAAAAATATCACCAAAACTGTAAAGTCAAACAGGCAAGTTAACATCACATACAGCTTGCTGACTTTTCTAGATTCTCAAATTATATAACCCTCTGTTTATTCAGCATACACTGTCTCTTTGTTTTATTTACTTATTTCTTATGAATGAGTGAGTCAGAAATGGAAGGTCCTGGCAGTCATCCTGGGACATGCCTTCACATATGGCTGGTGAATAATTTATTTAAAATAATCACTTTAAATGACACACATTCATTGCTGGTGTCAGGTTCATTGTTACTAGCCTTTGGAAAGCAATATGGCAAAATCTATTAAGAGCCATAAAAATGCCCATATATTTTCACCCAATCATCACGCCCCTGGGAATTTATTCTAAGGAAATAATTCATGTACAAAGATGTTCATGACAGTTTTATATGTGAAAGTAAGATCATGTAAATGTCCATCCAGAGTTATAACAAATAAACAATAATTATAATGATAAAACAACACTTAGCCACATTAATAATAACATATCTAATGCAAAATGTAAAATGGTACTCTAACAGGATTTAAGACCAAAAACATGCATGTGAATAATAACTAGAAATAATATACAAAAATTAAAATAAGTTTAAGAAGGTGAGATATATATTTTTAAATTTCTTCCTAACTACACCATTTTTTACAATTAAAAGAAAAATATACTGAAGGAATTTTTTTTTAGTTGAATAGGACTTTAAGGCTATGGAAACAGGGGCATTATCTTATTTGATTTTCACAACCTGGAGAGGTGGTGAGGGCATATCCACCGCCATTTGACAAATGGAGAAACTAAGGGTTTTAGAGCTTTGAGTCTTATCTGGAGTCCCGCCTAGGAAGTGGCTGTCAGGGGTTGAGTCAAGTCCACCTCCTGGCTTTTACCCTTTTCAAGAAATGCATGTGACAAGCTCACCTTAAGGAGAACATTTCTTCCATCTTGGACTTACTGGGACATTCGGGTAAAGTGTTTAACCTTTAAGTTTCCCTAGCATTCCTTGAAAGTTCATTTCGCTTTCTCCCTACTCACATCTGGGTCTCACATGTTGAACAAAGGCTAAGCCTTCAACAGGTATGGATTTTTTTTTTTCAAGAATCCCAAATCTTGTGGACTAAAACCGTTGTCATGAGAAATTACAGCATTCTTTGATTTAGTGTTGGATGACATTTTATAGTATACAAATAGAAAAAAATATGATTCAAACTCCAAAAAATAACCAACTTACTTATCTACTCATAATTTGCATATATAGACTAAAATCTATAATGAGTCACTAAGGTAAAATTGGACACATAAATTCCATAATAAATCTTATCTTCCAAATGTTGGAGACTGCAGTAAGCCCTCATCAGATCAGGTGCTTCTCCAGTAAACTCAGCTGCATGTGATAAGTGCTACTGGAGAAAAGGCTATATTTTCTTGAACAACAACAACAAAAAACCACTATCATTCAAATTTAATGTCTTCACATTCAGAACCTCCAACTCACCTCATGATCTCATTATGATCACAGTGTGACTGTGATCATGCAGAAATAAATCCAAAGGGGAAAAAAGGATTGAAGGAAGCAGAAATGGGGGGATGGATTAGAAAAAAAAAGGAGGGAAATAGAAAAAGTCCTTCAGTCAAATGAAAAATGTCTAAGAGTTAACATTAAAGGAAAATGGTTAATAAATTATTGATACTTTAACTTACAAAATATTAACCTCATTGGCTCTTTGCTGCACTTGCAATGAATAAAATTGAACAAGGGTCTGCAAGGTCAGCAATAAAGTTCTGCCCAAGAGAGAGTCTGAATGAGTCTCTCTGGACAAGTCTTTCTGAAGCTTCTATAGGTAAATCTCAGTGACCAAGTCTTTCTAAAGCCTCACCCAAGTCAAATGAAGTCTTGGCTTATATCCCCTTCACGGTGCCCACTTTTTAAACCAGATTGGTCCACTTTCCAAGTCGTTATTTTCAAGACTTGATTGATGTCAGTGCAAGCTTGAACTTAACTTGCCTGTTTTCAAAACCATTACGGGGCTCATAACCAAACCAGGTAGCACGTGCGACCTGCCCTGCACCATCTCGCCCCTGTGGTGGGTGTGCCCTGCGACCAGCTCTGCTACAGCTGAGTGGCACTGGCTGGTTTTAAACCTAACCTATGCATCTCCAAAACTGCCTTTTTTTTTTTTTTTTTTTTTAGCCCATACACAGTCATGCTCAGGTTGGTCATCAAACCTGGCTGCCACAGCATAATCCAAACTATTGTTGCTCAGTTTACAGGCTGCTGTTGGAGCCACAGGGCTACTCTTACAACCTGAAAATAATCAAGGTAGGTAGAAATCACAGTGCTAAAGATTGAATAAGAATCCAGTTTAGCCAGACAAATCTGGGTTCTTAAATATTACCTACTTTGGGTCTAATGACCTCAGTTCTCTGAGCCTGTTTTCTCATCATTAAAAAGGAGGAATTGGTGGTACAAAGGGTTAAGTCTCAACACAATGAAACTGTTGGCAGCCACTGTAGTACAAGTTAAATCCCTAGCCAGGGAGGTGACCCGCATGGTGCAGCAGACCTCCCCGTTACTTCCCTCAGCAGTGTATTTCAGTAGATCCACCTGTTCTGCTCCCCACTCTGTCTCTGGTGACTCTTCTCACTGCCTCTTCCCCGGCATCTCTGGCTTGTACCCCAGTTCTTGCATGCATGAATAAATATTTTTTAAAAAGGAAGAATAATCACACCTTGTAGCATTCATGCAGAGATGAGAGACATATACATGAAGTGCCAGAGTGAACCATGAGTGAACAGCCTGCCCCTTAGTCCAGTGAGGCTCTAGGCCTTGCTAACTAAAGTAAACAATCAAAAGACCAAAGATATGAAGTGGGCTATGGACACAGGAGTTCTGCATATCTATTTGTATAGCTTACCTAAAACTTTCAGATTCAAAGCCCAACTATCCATCCACCTACCACAAGTCTACAGGGGAAGAGTTGGCAAAGTTCATGAACAAACCTGGAATGTTCACACATTAAATTGGACTAGCATGTTGGCCAGGAATAATTGACCTACATAAACCTCAAACATTTGGGCTAGAATTTTTATATACTGAGAACATTCCTCAACAATTACTATTTGGCTGAAACATTTATTTAGGGTTACTAAGTCATTCTCACCTTAGTTTATTAAATCTTAAGCCAGTGTGCATATGCCAAAGTATTTATTTCCCATAATGTGGGCGTGGTCTAGAAGTAAACAAGTGCCAACATAATTGTGTCCAAAGGCTATTGCTGGCTAATGGAATTTCTGGGTGTCCCCTATCCTTTGAGACTTCCACAGCAAGTCCCAAGTTTTTGTTATGTTAAAATGGTACTAAGTGCCAAGCACAAAGTGGGAGGTTCTAAAGCACCATTCAATCTATTTTCTTTTTAAGATTACATTACTAAGATTATTACCAAAGTAATACACAGTCTCTGAACTTTAAATTCAAGATAAACAGAAAGGAGATAGCACCGCTGTCCACAATGTAAACCATGGAACCAACCCAAGAGCCCTTCAACAGATGAATGGGTAAAAAAAATTGTCGAGTATATGTGCAATGAAATACTACACAGCTCTGAAGGAAGACGAAATGGTGGCATTTAGGACAAAATGGATGGACCTTGAGGTTATATTAAGTGAATAAGTCAAGAACTAAAAGACAGACATCAGATGGTTTCATTCATCTGTGGAGTATAAATATCCCCCCCAAAAAAAATCTGCAAAAATATCAGGAATAAATCTTGAATTCAATGAAAGAATATAATGGTTACCAGGTGGGTCAGAGAAGGAGAAAAGGTGAGGTAGAGAGCCGCATGGGAATGAGCACAGGTGGATTGGTGCAGAGGAAGTGAGGAGAAAGCAATTAAAAAGAGAAAAACAAGAAGAAAATTAAATTTATTGCTATCTCACACCCACAAATAACTAATGTTTACATCTTAACCATTGGCATCATTTTTCTATTCTTCTACATGGATCTTTTCTCTTTTTACCAGTTTTCTTTTTTTTCCCAATTATGGAGTCATATTCTACTAGCTTCATAATCTGCATTTTTTTCCACATAGCAAAGTATGTTGTGAAATGTTTCAATTATATCACTGTGTGTGTGTGTGCACATGCTCTCTAGATTACCACCCCTTCCAACTGTGTCCCACACTAAGCCAGTTTCCTTGCACATCTGATAAATAACCTGAACCTGCTAAATGAGGTCTGGATTTCACTGTGCTGTCATTGAATACTGTGTTGTCTTTTTAAATAAATTTTTATAGAATAACATTGGTTTATAGATAAGCTTATAAAGTTATGCTGGCTTCAGATGAGCCTCATTGTCATTCAACACCTAGGCACTGCTTCATGATCACCACCAGAGTCTAGTTTCCTTTCACCTTCCCTAGTTCATGTCCTCACCCCACCCCCACCCCTTTCCATTCTGGTAACCACCATCTCTTGTCTGTATTTAAGAGTTTGTTTTGTTTGCTTCATTTCTTTATAGTCCATGTAAAAGTGAAATTGTATAATAATTTGTCTTTCTCCTTCTGACTTACTTCACTTAGCCATATACCCTCAAGTTCCATCCAAGTGTTACAAAGTGTAAGACTTAGTTGTTGTTTTCTTTTAATTTTATAACAGAGTGCATATATACCACATCTTCTTTGTCTATGATCTGTTAATAGACATAGAGGTAGTTTCTGTAATTGACTATTGTAAATGAAATTCTGCAATCAATAAAAGACACATATATTTTTTCAAATTAGTGTTTTCATATTCTTTGGACAAATACTCAGAGATGGGGTAGTTAGATCATGTGGCATTTCTATTCTTAAAATTTTGAGGAAACTGCATACTATTTTTGACAACAATTACACCACCAACACACAAGGATTCCTTTTCTCCACATCCTCACCTACACTTGCTGTTTCTAGACTTTTAGATAATAGTCATTCTCACAGGTATCTCATTGTAGTTTTGATTCTCATTTTACTAGAAAATGATGATACTAGAAAATGATGATGAACATCTTTATGTATGTCTGTTGATCATATATATACATACATATATATATACACATACACATATATATACACATATATATATACATATATGTGTATATATATGTGCATGTATATATATATATATCATCTTTGGCAAAATGGTTATTCAGTTCCTCTGCCCGTTTTTCAATATCGTTGCTGTTTAGGGGTTGTTTTTTTGTTTGTTTTTTAAGATTTATTTATTTATACACACAGAATTTGGGTACTGGCCAAAGGTTTAGGGGCAGTGAGAGGGTTCACCAGAGATGGAGTGGGGAACAGAACAGGCAAGAAGTACACTGCTGAGGGGAGCAGCGGGCAGGTCAGGAGAGGTCTGCCTCTGCCATGTGGGTCACCTCAGGGCCGGGATCGAACTTGCACTGAAGCAGCAGCAGCTCTAACCCATTGCATTGCACCATCAGGGAGGTCCCTTGTTGCTGTTGAAGCGTGCCAGTTTTTTATATATTTTTTATATTAACCATTTGTCAAACATAGGATTTGCAAATATCTTCTATTCAGCAGTTATCTTTTCATTTTTTAAAAGATTCATTTATTCATGAGTACAAGAACTGGGGTACAGGCCAGAGGTGCAGGACGTGAGAGAATTCACCAGAGACAGAATGGGGAGCAGGGCAGGCAGATTGACTGAAATACACTGTGGAGGGGAGCAGCGGGTGAGACAAGAGAGGTCTGCCTTACCAGACCTCCCTGGCTAGGGATGAAACTCACGCTGCAGTGACTGCGGATAGCTTCATAGTGCCAAGACTTAACTGTCTGTGCCACCAGGGTGGTACCTATGAGTTTACCTTTACGTTTTAATAATGGTTTATTTCATGGTGAAGAAAATATTTAGTTTATTGCATCATTTTTGATGGTTACATACTATTCCATCACATGTACTTAGTATAAGTTGTTTAACAATGCTTTATATGGGTTACTGGGATGCTTCAATTTTTTATGAATATTATCTGATTTGCTAAATTAATTCAAAAATTAGTGAAAGCTTTGGACATTTCTGCTTTGAAAGTTGCAGACCTAAACCTGTTATCCAAATAAGCTAAATGCCACCAAGATAGCCTAGGTCTAAAGTTCAAAAGCCTCTTTGAACACGAGCGATTCCATTCATGTGCCTCTGAAGAACTGCACCTGCACTGCCACCTCCCCAGCTCCGCCAGGATTCCCAAGGTGAATGATGCCACGCAATGGAGCAGGCAGCTTTGTTTCTCCAGAATACTGTGGGAGCATTCATCTTGGGATTCAAGAAACGTCATGTTTGCAAAGTCTGAGTCAGAACCTCCACCACCCACTGAATAAAAGCACCCTTACGCCAGCTTTGTTTCAAGTTTTGCCACAAAAATAAAAGGAATGTGGGGGAGGGGAAGAAAAACCACATAACTTTGAGCATCTTTTCATTTCCAATTGGGTGGCTGACGTGACATCTCTTTCTACTTCTGGGGTTCTCAGCACCAACTCCCATCCGTCATTGGAGCTGTTGGGACTCTCACGCGATGCCAGATGCCCACGTTGTGCCCTAGGTGGCTTTGTCCAAAAGGAAATGTCTCATGAGTAAGCAGCAAACCAGGAAACAACTGTGAAAGTAAGTCAGACCTGGTGAGGGTAGAAAGTCATTCCCAGAATTCTGCCTTCTCCCAGTGTTGATTTTTCTGTCCAAACAATGTAAAGCACAAAAGCTGGCAGTCAGTATTCGTTAATACGTGTGTGCCTGTATAAATATATGCATGTTTCTTTACAGTATTTTGGAAATAGGAGGCCCTAAGGAAGAGTTAGTATTTTATAGAGGGAAAAAAAAAGAGTGAAAGAGATTTAAGGACATAGTGAACAGGGCACACCAGGACAATTATTAAGGTGGGGAAGAAAAAGACTTAGAGAATTCTCAGCTAAACCTGGATTATCTCACTACTTTTGAGTGTTTGCGACAAATACTTTTTTTTCCAGCCAAGCAAATTAGTTACTAGAAAAATATCCTACCTCCCAGCTCCTTGCTCTGACAGTACCTGTCAAAAAGATAAGATCTTTCAATGAATTAAAGAAGGTGAAAGGCCAATCCCTCCTAGGCATCTCACTGTGATTTACATCAGTATAATTATATCTTCTATTGCTGTGGGAAATTGACTAAACCTACAGGGAAATGCTTCTAGTATCTAGGAAGTTTCTTTTTTAATTATTACAGACTACAGACCTGTAACTTTATTTCTGGACCAACCCTACGTGCTTTAGTGAAGTATGTGCTGATGTGCAAACATGAAGGTATTTTTTTCTTCATGACTAAAAATATCAAGAGAAAATTGGGTTCCTACTAAAGAGAAAGGGAATCCAAAGGATTAATATTATAGCTAGGAATTACTTAATTGTGAATATCACGTGTGCATACATGCACTTGCACACTCTGGAGGGGGTTGTGTCTTTAATCCCACAAATCTTTCTCTGTGTTTCATCTCCTTACACAAGATTGCTTACCAAATAGATCGTATACTTACAGTTGCTCTTTTAATCCCATTTAACTTGAGCTTTCAGTATCATATGTGGCTATGTACTATAGGCACACAAATACGTGTACACATAAGTATAAAAAATATTTTTGTTTGGCCAAAGGTAGATCTTATACTCTCCAACTTTCATTGAAGGAGTGAACCAAGTTTAATTATTAATTGATTTTTGCAATTTAAACATTAGTCTCATGTAATGCATTAATTTAAAAGTACAAGCTCATGCTGCTTACTGCCTGGAATAAATTGAGTGTTGGAAAAAAAAAAAAAGACCTGTAAATGCAATTAATACAAGTCAGCTGCTCTCTTCTCTCACAAATGGTATGAGAATTTTATCATAAAAGAATGATCCTTTGGATCTAATTTCATAACCTAACTAGCCCATTTACTGTAAGGACAGCTCAGCAACTCAGGTATGATTTGAAACTATCCACACTAATTCGAATTACTGACATCAGTTGATAGGCTTTTCTTGGGCTTTTAAAAAAATATGTAGTAAGCCTGAACCTCAAACTTTGGGAACTTCCTCAAAGTAAATTTCAAATACATCTGCTACAAAAGTATTATTTTGTCACTGGGCTCACCCCCAATTCTTGCCATCAAACATAGTTTGGTCTATATATTATCGAGAGTACAGATCAAATGTCTCCACTAGTGCAAAAAGGAAAAAGACAGCAGTCTGGAAAATAATGGCTAAGTGTGATTTGATTTGATGCTTAGAGCCAGGAGTCATCTTGTTGAAACTCCCTATTTACAGATGAGAAATCTAGAAGGCCTAAAGTTATTACATAAGGTACCGAGTTTCAGAGGATTACATTATGGTAAAACTCATACTATAACCTATGCCTTGGAAATCGGAGAGCAATTCCAACACTCCCTTCCCTGGAGGGATGTTTTATACATCAAGATTCCTAGGACAGCTTGAGTATTGCTCTTTGTTCATAGTGATAGGCTTTTCATAAAGTGATTTCAGTATCTCTTTATGGGACATCTGTTTTGACTACATTTCCAAAGATGGCTGTGATGCTTTTTGACGTATTTGAAAACCAGTAGGATTACGACTCTGGATTGTGGGCATATCGATTCTGCAAATACTTGGGGCAGCATTGTTTTATTTGCTTCCATCACTGGCACATATTGAGACAATGGCAAACTTAAAACACAACATCTTTTATTATATGAATTGTTCTTCAGCCAGGCACTCCCTAACTTTTACAACAGACTTGTATCTAAATTTGGAATTTCTCTATGAGCATCTTGACAGCAGGGATGTTGTATATATTGATTTTTTTAGTGGACCCTGAAAGGTCATCATGATAGTTACAAGATTGTTTTGGAACTCCAGAAATCTTTATCTTAGGAGAATTTTTCCCCAGTCCAGCGTTCCAAAAGATAAAATTCTTTTGAATCAATCATGGTTATATTCACTATTACATCTTATATTCTGCAAATTTCCCACATAATTCTGCTATGATTTCACCAAATTACTTTGTTTTAATAAGTGTTGAATAGAATAAGATCAGAGTTAAAGATCTTTAGTATAATATTCTTTGATTTAGAAATCTTTAATGTACTTAACAATGTCATAATTCATCTAAATGTCACTATCAGTTAAAATCATGTTAGTAGGCATGTTCATAAATATGAGATTTTTTAAAATGTATTTATTTATTCATTCAAAACATTAATTAAACACTTGCACGTGCCATGCACCATAATAAGCACATAACCTGAGAATTAGAATTAGAAACTTATCCAGAAATACATCATCTGCTAATACATGGAAGCCATTAAATAACTGCAACTCACAAAATTCAAATCTTTATAGGATAAAGCTTATTATAGCATGACTTAACAGCTACCAAAAAGACAAGACAAAAAGAAGTAAATGTCAATTAAAGTGGGGAGAAAGTCTTTGTAATACAAGTTGGGCAAAAGATATAATAGGGACCTCCCTGGTGGCGCAGTAGGTTAAAGCACAGCACTAAGAAGCTAAAGCCACTTCAGCATGAGTTCGATCCCCACCCTGGAGGTGACCCACATGGCTCAACAGACCTCTCCTGACCCACCTGCTGCTCCCTCAGCAGTGTACTTCATCATTCCGCCTGTTCTGCTCCCCACTCTGTCTCTGGTGAAACTTCTCACCATCCCTGCACCTCTGGCCTATACTCCAGTTCTTTGTACATAAATAAATAAATCTTTATATATATATATATATAGATATAGATATAGATATATAAGTAGATATAGATATATATATATAAAATAGGCAATTCATGAAAATCAGAACAAAAGTTTCTTAGTCTTACCAGTATTCAGAGAAATGCAAATTAGGACCAGTTACTTTTATTTTTAATCTGTCAGATTAGCAAAAAATACCATATGTGGTAACATTCAGTCCTGAAGTTATAGGAAAGCAAATATTTTAATTTATTATTAGTAAGATATAAAGTGGAATTCAATAACATCTATCGCATTTTTTAATCTGCCCACCAGATTGCACTTTTCAGTTACATCTGGAAAGAAACACTGGACCAAGGACATGACAAAGAGTACAATTATCTTAGCAAGTTCAAAATAATCTAAATGCCAATGATATAGAAATAAATTATGATAAAAACACAGCATGCCGGCCCTCCCTGGTGACTCAGCGGGTTAAAGCACTGCACTGAGAAGCTAAAGCCACTTCCGCATGAGTTCGATTCCCGCCTGCCCTGGAGGTGACCACATGGT
>NW_004567104.1:18281230-18351800 GCF_000260355.1 Condylura cristata | reverse complement strand
ACTATGGTGGTGGCACAGGGGTGATTTGGTGATGGGAAACCCGCGGGGATTACAATCGAGATGGGAAAAAAAATGTGCAAAATGATGTAAAAATAGCCTTTGAAATAATAAAAAAAAAAAACTTTATGATAATCTATATTGTTGGGATATTTTAAAGAGAATTCCTTTCTATATTACTGGTGTTAATTTCAGTCATTTACCAAGCTTTAAAGATAATTGCAGCAGAGAAGTAAGTGCTAAATAGAAATATGAGCAATGTACTAAGTATCCCATAGAAAAAAATTGATTCTACAAAGTTTCCATATACTTTATCCTTTTCTTTTTTTTCTTTTTTTTTTTTGAATAGCTATTATAGATCTCCAGGCTTCCCAGCAGAGACATCCAAAGACTCACACTAAGAAAACTACTGGGTCTTCCCTTGTGGCACAAAAAGTTGAGACACAGCATAGCCACTGCAGCATAAGTTTTCAATCCCTGGTCAGGGAGCTGACCCACATAGCACAGCAGACTTCTCCTGTCTTGCCCACTGGCTCCCCTCAGCAGTGTATTTCAGTGGACCTGCCTGTTCTGTTCCCCACTCTGTCTCTGATGAATCCAACCCTTACAGCACCCACTCCCTATCTCTGGCCTACAGCCCAGCTCTTGTAAGCATGAACAAATAAATGTTTAAAAAAAGAAATAAAGAAAGAAAACAAATTACTTTGTCAATGAATGATAGCTTTAGAATGCTGGTTAATTTGCAGACATCAGAACTAACATTATGAAGCACTCAAGCAGAGGAGTTATTCCTGTGGCAGCTCTCTGAAGTGTAGGCATCATGAGCCTCTTCAACCGGTGAAGAAACCGGAAGGTAAAATGAGTG
Organism: Condylura cristata; assembly: GCF_000260355.1. Taxonomy (NCBI): domain Eukaryota; kingdom Metazoa; phylum Chordata; class Mammalia; order Eulipotyphla; family Talpidae; genus Condylura; species Condylura cristata. Next base: position 18,350,938 of record NW_004567104.1, on the reverse strand, counting down.
CCTTCCCCAGAATGACTCGATAGCAGGAGCACAGCTTCAGATCCAAAGGACCCACTGGCATTAAAATGGAGTATTCAAATTGAGTCAAATAATAGTAGTTAACAGTTTAGAGGCATTTCCTGTTCTCAAGAAACAAAAAAATGCTGCTGATCCCACACATTTTCTAAGGGAGTAATGTGCCTACAGGACCACAGGGACCTTCTGCTCTTTCCCCCAGAGCAAAGCCGCCAGAGGCAGGCGTGGAGGAACATTCTGGCCTGATTTTCTCAGCCCACCCTTTTGTGACACATCAAACCAACTCAGCCACCTCGCAATGTGACTCACTTCGCTTTGGAGGGGTCTGTTTATATAGCAATTTGGCCATCAGATATCAAGCTCCAAGATAAACCTCCATTTTTGTCCCCCACTTAACTTCAGGAGTAAAATGCACACAGAAATGCTGGTGCATGTGACATGCAAATTTGTGTATAAAGCTGAAACTCCTGTCACCCTCGTTTATTCCCAACAGGTGAGTCAAGAGTCATGCCCGTGAGATGAGATGCTGAGTACTTGGCTTTTTTTTTCCCCTCCCTGATTTAACTGAGACCTACAATGTTATTTGATGCCGTTTTCTGTATTTAATTAATTTAACATTCCAGATTTTTAATTTGCATTTAATTTAACATTTCAGGTTTTTAATTTACCAGATATTGTTTATCAAATATTCATTTCAGAGACTTTCACCGTATATACAGTGCATACCCCCTCTTTAATTAGTGTGTGGTAAATTAATTCTTCTATCCATCTCCTTCATCAGATATTGAATTAAGGAAGTTGCACTGTTTCAACACAGCACATAAAATCATTTATTAAACCAAGATGGTAAATTTCCCATGTATGTGCATTGCTAGTCTGCTTTCAGACTTAACCTGATAAAAACTGTTGTGGTTAAAACCAGAAATCTGCTATTACTTAAAACTTGCTGCGTAGTTTAACAATGGGAGTGGTAAATTTTGTATGCTATCCAGTTAGTGGATCCAGTTTTGCTCTTTTCTTACTCCTAAAACTGTAATTACCCCCTCCCTCCCTAGCATTCTTCCTCTGTCTCCTTTTATACATAGTTATCATCCTCTTCCTCCCTAGGGCATTTGTTAAAATGAGACTACACTTGTCAAAACTTCCCTGTTACCTTTCTCTATAATTCAGACTACCCCAAGTTACAAACCTGACTTCTTAAGTCAATGTTTTACATTTATTTCTCTATTTCCTCGCTACCTCCTAGCCAATAATAGCCAGGTCCCAAAGTGATATTGTGTATAGGAGGAATTCTGTCAGTAGGAAACATTGTGAAGAGACAAGTCTTGTCTCTCCTTTTACATCGTAAGCTATTTGAGAACACATTTTGTTCAATTCTGCATTCCATACAGGGCCAGGACTAACATAGTGTTTTGGAAAACAGGCCAACAGCAAATGTTTGTTGGGTATCTGGGTGGGTGGATGGATGGATGGATGGATGGATGGATGGATGGATGGATGGATGGATGGATGGATGGATGAATGGATGGATGGATGGATGGATGGATGGATGGATGGATGGATGGATGGATGGATGGGTAAGTGGAACACTATGTACTATATGCCTGACTCCAAGCTAGTTATTTAAACTATGTTTTATAATTTAAATATTTCTTGTAATGAGGACTTACCCCATTTAACAGATGAAGACACTGAGGTTTAGAGATTTAAGTGAGGATTTGCTTATGATGTCTTAGTTAGCAAGGAATTGACCCCAAATTTCAATTTCAACCTGTCTGATTTTTCTATGTTTATCACATCTGGGTGGACCAGCCACATCATCTATGAGATTGCTATGATCTGAGTGTGTTCCCCACAAAAACTGATATGTTGAAATCCTAGGTCCCAAAAGTGGTGGTATCAGTGGGTGGGGCCTTTGATAAGTGATCAGTAACAGATGAATGGGATTAGAACCCTGATAAAGAGACTCCTACTGAGATCCCTCACACCTTCCCCTTGTGAGGATACAAGGAGTCTGTAACCCAAAAGAGGATCCTCACCTGACCATGCTGATCCTTGTCTTAGATTTCCAGCCTTCAGAACTGGGATAAATAAATTAATGTCATTTATAAGATCTTGACTATGATTTTATGGTTCTAACAGTCCCAAAAGACTATGACAGAGGCCCATGCAAAACTTAAAACTTCCTCATTTGAAAAAGTATTAATGATAGCAGAACATTGAGGCATCGGGGCATCGGGTCTTTCTGAGTCATGAACCAGGAAGCCAGCCCTGAAGTAGGGACTTAATAATCATTACCCAAGTTCCAGCTTTAGTTCCTCATTAGGACACTGTTCCTTAAAACCTTTAAGTTCCTACACTCAGAGAGATTTTTCCAACCTGACAGAAGACCAGCCTCACCCTCTCCATGGACAGAAAATGAGAACCTGTAGATAGACAGATTGTTGGTAAGTTAGAGACACCGATCTAAAAGCCCTGAAATGCTCAGTGGGCAAAGAATGCCTGAAAAGATGATCCTTCATGTCTAACACTACCAACTTCATCCCATCACAGCTATGAGAGACGCCAGGTAGAACAAGAGAAACCATGGCCTTGTTCTGCACTCTCTCCCCAACCAACGCTATTGCCCTTGCTACCCTGATGAAATAGGTTAAACAGATAGGCAGGTAAGAAAACACATACACAGAAGTAATAGCCCAGCATTTGAGCCTAAGTGTCAAAGCTGAGAGCAGTGTCCCAGAACAAATTCTCCTCTTTGAATTTCTTCAGTCAATATCAGTGCCAGTTTGGTGTGAGCCAAAGCTAAGTCATCCTATTGTGAAGCTTCACACTTTCCAAGGTCACAAGCTAGATGACTGCTTCCCTACCCCTATGGCGTTCTCACCATAGCAAGCCTTCTTTCCAAAGGAAAGATAATAAATGACATTGACGGATTTTTTAAGAAGTCCTATGACAACAATATCTGACTTGGCCATTGATAAAATACCCCAAAGCAGAGACAAGAAAGCTTTTGAAATCTGGTGGGATAGCAAAGATGGCATGGGAAACGGCTTGTGACCCTGCAGAACATTTCCAGTGCCAATAATAATTAAGAGCAGTACTGAGGTCATTCAAGATGATTTTGTTGTCATTCAAGAAAACCTCAGTGTGCACCACAATAAGGAAAAACACCTACAATTTGACCTTGGAAAAGTTCAGTTTTGGCATCCTTCAGGGCAGAATTCACATCAGCCTTGTTCCTCAAAAAATCTCCAGAATCAAATATAGTCATGCAACAAATGCAGAAGATGAAAAAGATGTTCCACATGAGAAAAAAATGAGACAAGTTCAGAAGACACAACTGCACTTTTGTTCCTTTGTGTTTTTATTTCTTCTAAAAACAATGTTTCTTATTAAAATTTTGTGGGGTGTTTTAGTTTTTGGTACCATGTTTAACTTCACCTTTGAGGGAACTTTCACACTGCCTCTTTCACCTAAAGCCCAGAATTGAAATGAGGGCATTTGATTTTCCCTTTATCATCCATTCTGCTCACTAGAACAAGGACTGTGTTACCATACCATACCTACCACCAATGCACCCATAATTATCTACCACAGTCCATTGGGCCTGCTCCCCAGTTTGGTCCCTATACCACACCCTCTTTTCTTATAACTTCAGTCAGATTTATAGGGTTTGTTTTGATTTATTTTCACCTGTTCTTTTTCGTTTTCCAATAGTCCACATATGAATATAGTCACTGGGTGTTTGTCTTTCTCCTTCTGACTTTGTGCACTTAGCATGATGCCTTCTAGTTCCATCCATGTTGTCCCAAATAGCAAGATTTCATCATTTATTATGCTTGAGGAATATTCCATTGGATTATATGTCATCTCCTTTATTCTTTCATCTGCTGTGTGCACTTAGGTTGTTTCCATGAATATTGGTTATTGTAAACAGTAGTGCAATGAACATAGGAGTGTGTATATCCCTTTGAAATAGTGGGAGTGAAATTCCCAGATCATATGGTAGATCTACTTTTAATTTTTTGAGCAAACAACATACTGTTTTCTGTAAGGCCTAGACAAGTCTACATTCTGGCCTAGACAAGTCTACATACTGACATACTGGCAACTGTGTACTGAGATATTTTCTGTGTTTTTTCTTTTTCTCCACATCTTCACCTACACTTGTTTCTGGATTTTTTTAGATGAGCTATTCAAAAACTGAAAAGCAGTATTTCATTGTGGTTTGATTTGCATTCTCCTGATCAAAAGTGATGAGAAGAATTTTTTTCATGTGCCTGTTGGTCATCTTCTTTGAAGAATCTATTTAGTCATTTCGACATTTTTTACTAGACTTTTATTTGTTCATTTTCTTCTGTTGTTGAGATGTATGAGATCTTTGTAGATCTTGGTTATTAACCCTATATTTGACATATGATGTACATTCCCATTTCACTAGTGACTTTTCATTAATAATAGCTTCTTTCAACTTACAGAAGTTCAGTTTGATGTAGTACCATTTGTTTATTTTAACTTTTGTTTCCCTAGCATTTAGAAGTTCCTGAAGATATCTCTAAATTCAGTGTTGTGGATTGCTTTGCCTTTTTCCTTCTATGTGTGTTATGGTTTTAGGTCTTATACTAAAGCTTTATTTGTGTATGGGGTGGAATAGTAATCTGGTTTCATTTTTTTGTGTAGCTATCTACTTCTCATATACCATTTGTTGAAGACTTTCTTTTTCCGTTAAAGAAACTTGACTTTTTTGTCCTAGGTTTGCCATCCACATAAGTGTAGGCTAAGTTCTGCACTCCCATGCTATCCCATTAGTCTATATGTCTATTTTCATTTCAATGTCATACTGTTTTGATTACTATAGCTTTGTAATGCCCACTGTCTGGGAGTGTGCTACCTCTGTTCTTTTTTTTTTTTTCAGTATTCCTTTGACTATTCAGAGTAATTTTTGTTTCCAAGAAAATTACAGTTATGCGTGAAGAATGCAATTGATAGGGATTATGTCAAATGTGTATATTACTTTGGATAAAATGACCATTTTAACAATATTAATTTTTCCAAGCCATCAGAGATGAATGTATTCCATTTCTTTGTATCTTTGTTTATTTTGCATGAGTCCTTTGTTATGTTTATTTCTCAGTATTTAATTATGTTGTACAAGTATAAATGGGATTATTTATTTCTTTTCTAGTTCATGGTTTGCATATAAAAACATAACCAATTTTTGTATATTGTTTTTGTAGGCTCTCAGTCCATTGTATTGACAGTTTTTTAATAGAGTCTTTAGGGATTTCTGTGTGTATTATCAAGTCATATGTAAATAGTGATCATTTTAATTCTTCCTTTCCGATTTTGATTCATTTTATACCTTTCTCTCACTTATTCTAGCTTGGACTTCCAGTATACTACATTGTCTAGTGGTGGTGGGAGTAAACATTCTTGTCATATATCTGATCTTGTGGAAAAGATTTCAGCTTATCATTATTGAGGATATTAAGCTGTGGATTTCTAACATATGACATTTATTTTGTATATTACATTCCTTCTATTTCTACCTTACTAGGATTTTTTTTCTATCATAAGTGGATGTTGAACTCATCAAATGTTTTCTCTGCAACTACTAATCATATGGCCATTTGTTTTTATCACTTCCTTTTGTTGGTGTAATGAATTACATTGATTTGGAAATGTTGAGGCAGCCCTGTTATCCCTGAAATAAACCCTACTTGGTAATGATATATGAACCTTAAATATATTATTTAGTTCAGTTTGCTAAAATTATACTGAAGATATTACATCTACGTTTGTCAGAGTATTTGGTTAGTATTTTCTTTTTTGGTTAGTATTTTCTTTTATGTCCTTTTTCTGCTTTTTGTGTCAAAGTAATTTTGACCTCATGTATATGCATGGAAATATTCCCTCTTCCTCGATGTTTTGGAAGAATTCGAGAAGAAGTACTGTTTTATCTTTGAAAGTTTAATAGACCTCATAAAAGAAAACCTGGTCCTGGGATTTTGTTGTTAGGGTAATTTGAGATAACTGCTCCAAATTTCTGATTTATAATTAGTCTGTTCAGATTTTCTGTTTCTTTCTGAATTAGTATTAGAAGTTAGTATGTGTCTAAAAATTTGTCCACAGCTTCAAGGCTATCCAATTATTGGCATAAACTTATTTATAATAGTTTTTTAAATATCTTTATGTCTGAATTGTTTCTTGTTTGATTTATGATTCTATTTATTATAACTTTCCACTTTATTTTTTTTTCTTAATGAAAATTAGATAGAGATTTGTCTGTTGTCTTTCTTTTTTCAAAGAACCAGCTTTTGGTTTAACTGATCTTTTGAAATCAATTTTTAATTTCTATTTCCTTTATTTTTGTTCATATTTTTATTGTATCCTTTCTTCTAGAGAAGATTTTCGTTTCATTTATTCTTCTGGTTCTAATTCCTCGTGTTGTAAATTTAATTATTTAAGCTCTTTATACTTTCTTAGTGTAGGCCTGTATTCAATATACTTCCTTTTAGTACTCTTTTTGCTACATCCATAAGTTCTGATAGATCATGTCTTCGTGTTGTCTCCAGATATTTTTTAATTTTTCATTTGATTTCTTTTTTAACATTCAGAAGCATGTTCTTTAGTGTCCACATATTTGAGATTTTCCTGCTTCTTTTTGTGTTGATTTTTAATTTGATAACATAATGATCAGATAAGATATTTGATATGATTTCAATCTTCATGTATTTATTGACAATGTTTCTGTGACTCAACATTTAGTCTATTCTTGAGAATGTTCCATGTGCACTTGAAAACAATGTGTACTAAGCTTTTCAGGGATGCTATCTATGCTGGTCTGATTCCTCCTTTAAGACTGTTGTTTCCCTGTTGATTTTCACTGGTTGTTCAGTCCAATGAGAAAATTGGGTTGATGAAGTTCCCTATTACTATTTTGTTACTGCCAATGGCTGTTTTAGATTTGTTCATGGTTGCTTTGTACATTCTGATGCTCCTTCATTTGATGCATAAATATTAGTGAGTGTTATGTCTGTTTAATGGAATGACTGCCCCTGCCATTTTTTAGGGTGACTTTTGCTTGTAAGGTTGTTTTCCAACCTTTTACTTTGAGTCTCTTTATCTTTGGAGCTAAGGTATCCTGTAGACAGCAGAACATTGGGTTTTATTTTTTTAACTAACCAACCACTCTGATTTTTTGTATTGATTAGTTCAATCCATTTATATTAAGGTGATTATTGATATATGTGGACTTGCTACTCCCTTTCTGTCTTTAGTTTTCTAGTTCTAGCTATATTCTTGTTCACTTGTGTGTGTGTGTATGTGTGGACTTTCTTTTCTTTGACTTAAATAGAAGGGTTCATTGGGAAAAATGAACCAAGGGAAAATCTAGTGTTGGCAAACTCCTTCAGCTTTTGTTTGTCTAGGAAGGTCTTTATTTCTCTGTCATATCTGAAAGAGTCTTATAGAACATAATATTCTTGGCTGTCAGAGTTTATCTTTAAGTATTTTGGATATGTCATTCAACTCTCTGCTGGCTTGAACCATGTCTACTGATAAATCTGATGATAGCTTGATGGGAATACTTTTATAACTCACTTGCTCTTTACCCCTAGCCATCTTCAATATTCTTTATTTGTACTGCAATCTTAATAGCTTCACTATTACATATCTTGGTGTAGGTCCCATTGTGTATGGATAAGTAGGTTTCATTTAGCTTCATAGGCATCTATATTTAGTTCTTTGTCCAATTAGGAAGTTTTTTCCCTATTATTTCTTTGAATAAGTTCTCTATTCTCCTCCCATGTCACCATCACGACCGTCACTGTCTCTTCCCTTTTTGGGATTCCCATTGTCCTGATATATCATTTCCTAATGGAGTCAGATAATTATCAAAGTAGTTTCTTCATTTTTTTTTCATGATTCTCCTGTTTTTTTCTATTTGGGTCCTTTTTGCATTACTATCTTTGAGGTGACTGATTTGATCCACCATTTAATCTATTCTGCTTCTATTGCCTACTCGACAATTGTTAATCTCAGCTATTAAGCTCTTTCCATCCTAACTCTGATTTATTTTCTTATTTAAAGCTTGAAATTCTCTTTTGTGTTCATAATTTTATTTCTCAGTTTGTTTGTTTTTCTGAATTTTTGTTTCTATTTGATTGGCTTTTCTGAGTTTACTTGATTTGCCTTTCTGTTTTCTTCTCTCTTTGATTTGTCTTTATTATAGCAATTTTGATCTCTTGTGATAGAGAAATATAATCTTCTATGTCTTTGTGGTTAGATTCTATAGAGTTGTTGTCTCCTTGTGATGTCATATTTCATTGAGATCTTGATTTGCCATATGTAGTATTTTTAGTCTGTCTATCTTGCTGCTTTAGATTTCCCTGTTTATTTTTAAAATATCTAACAGGAAATTTGAGCTGAACTACTTTTACTTTTCCTACAGGTGGCACCATGATTTTGTTTCAGTTTGTTTGGTTTGTTTTGTTTTTGCCTTTTCTTGCTTCTATATGTACTGAGACCTCTTTTTGTAGTTGTTGAAACAGTAGGCAAGAGAGGAGCCTGAAGGAGTCCAGCTACTAATGAGAATGTGCTGGAGATGGGAGGAATGCAAGCTGGGTTGTGACGTGGCACCATTGATAGATATCCTTCCTCCAGATCAGAGGCTGCAATCTGTGAACTGTCAGTGGAAATCAGGAGCACAATACCAGTGCTGAGTTGGGGGGAATAGGAGGGCAATCCAGCATACAGTCTCTGTTCTTCTTACTGGGACCCTGGCCTGTGCAGAGCACCTCAGCATCTGCACATCTCACCCCTTAGTCAAGGATATGTGCCTCTGCATCATTTGGCACTTTCTTCTCCAGTTCCCCTGTGTTAACTATAAGCCTGCCAATTTATCCCCTACCCCAGACCACAATCTCCATGTGTTACTCTCTACCCAGTTCCTGCTTAGTGAAGTATGACTTTCTTCTGTGCATCCTCTGTCCCTTTGGTGTTGGTCTCCAAATCCAAGGGGTATTCCAATTTCACTATAGGATTCTCTAGGTACAGTGTCCCTCTAGTTAACTTTTGGATGATTTTCTCAGGAAAAAGCAAGAACTACTTTTACTGTTACCATGTTGTCCAGTTCCTGTTATAGTCATGATTTTGGCCACAGAATCAGCAACTCCCTTTCTCTCCTGTAATATGGGAAACTATTTCAGGCATTTTTTAAAATAAACTTTACATTTGAGAGTAATTTTAGGGTGACAGAAACACTGAAATAATAGTACAGAGAATTCTCACGTCTTCTCCACCTAGATTCTTATAATATTAACATCTCCTATAACCATGTTACAATTGTCAAAACTAAGAAGTTGGCACAATATTATTAACTCATCTAGACTTTATTCAGTTTCCACCAACATTTCCAACAGTGTCCTTTTAAAAAAGTAATCAATAGACCCTATTTTTGTACAGTTTCAGATTTAGAGAAAAGTTGAGCAGGTAACTCATGTCCTACATATCCATACCCTTCCATCATAACATATACTACCCTTCCACAGTCTCTATAGCACACAGTCTCTATAGTTAACATCTTGCATGAGTGTGGCATGTTTGTTAAAATAATGAACTAATGTTGATGAATTTTTAGCAACTAATGTTCATAATTTGAATTAAGTTATACTCTTTGTGTTGTACAGTTCTGTGTGTTTTGACAGATATTTAAAGACACTTACCACATTATCACAAAAAGTAATTTCACTGCCTCTAATATTCCCTGCCCCTCATCTATTCATCCCTCACCTACTCCTCTGAAATCCTGACAAACACTGATTTTACTTTCTCTGCAGTTTTGCCTGTTCTGAAATACCATATATTTGGAATCATATAGCATGTGGCCTTTTCAGACTGTCTTCTTTCACATATTTATGTGCAAAAGTGTCCTTTATCTGTTCCAGGATCCAATCCAGACTTTCATATTTAGTACAGAAGCATTTTTTTTAAAAAGATTTATTTATTTGTGCATACAGAACTGGGGTACAGGCCAGAGACTCAGGGGCGGTGAGAGGCTTCACCAGAGACAGAGTGGGGAACAGAACAGGCAGATCGATGAAGTACACTGCCGAGGGGAGCAGCGGGCAGGTCAGGAGAGGTCTGCCACACCATGTGGTCACCTCCGGAACGATGGGAATCGAACTCATGCGGAAGAGGCTTTAGATTCTCAGTGCTGTGCTTTAACCCAATGCGCCACCAGGGAGGGCCAGTACAAAAGCATTTTTAACACTGGTTTTTCCAAGGTCAGAATTATTTTCAAACTATGAGGTTAATGTCTTTTGGTGATTTTTTACTCCAAATTTAACATATTTATTTTTCTAACAAATATTAATTGAGCTCTTATTATATGTCAAACATTGTCTTAAACAAGGAATATAAAATTTGAACAAACTACAAGCAATCCTTGCTACCATAGCAATTTTAATAACTCCTAAAGTTACTACTAAAGGCTATATACTATTCCATTTCATAAATTTATTTCAGAACAGACCAGCTTCAAAGTTTCTCTATTGCTAATAATATGCAGTAGATATAAATCTTTGGTTGTTCCTCAGCATGTCCCAGGAGAGTATTAGAAGTAAAAAGATAGGCACATTTTTGAGCTATTTGATATATGACTCCATTGTACTAATCAGAAAGTACAGATGTTGCCACTTATTTCAACAATGAAAGCCCCTATCTTTCCTATCCCCTCATACCTATTCCCATACTCTCCGTTGTTGCCATCAGCTTCTTTGCTCTATCCCAAATCAATCTCCAACCCCCAGTCGTCTTCTTAAGCTCCTAATTAGTTCATGCAATCCCACCAAAACTCCTTTTTCTTACATGTGTGTGCCACAAACATTGATCTAACTTTAGAGCCTATTATTCCCTCAGAGACCTACACTTAGCTTCTTTAAGCCCAGGTTCCTCCCTGTAAAATCAACATACTCTAATGATGATTAAACTTTATGAAAGGTCTTTCATATTTACAACTGTTAATTGCTCCCAGGTGACCAAGTTGTATTTCTATGAACCCAGAAGGTGATGTTAGAGAGTGAAAAGTATGTAAACAGAGGGCAAATTTTTACGACTTCTCAAACCCACTCTCCTTACATCTTAATACTCCACCTTGCTTTCATATATACAAACCTAAGAGATAGTTCTTTCTTCCAAAAAGTTTGTTATCTTTACCCACTTGAACAAAGTGATATGTACTGTGTTTAAAAGCAGACAGTCCTTGGCTTAAAATATAGTGCAATTATTATCACCTACTATACACTAGGTAGGAGCTTTGCACAGTGAGTTAGTCAGCACTAAAATGACACAGTCCCTGCTGGAACAACCTAAAATTTCATAAAGATAACAAAGCAAATAAACCAAGAACTAAAATAAGGCACAAATCAGACAAAATGTTCTCTCATTATCACCTTGAAAAACCCCCAAGGCCAAGTCTAGACCTGTTAGTTTTACTCAACTTAAGGAGGTGATAATGAGGATAAAATGTCCTTGCCCATTAAAAGAGTTCTTAACGTGTAGATCAAGACTAATGTTAAATGGTGGAACTTTATCTTTCACATTACAATGGTAAAATACATTACTTTATATGATATACTCTTAAAAGATGAGTTCTGCAAAGGGAGAAAAGTGAAATGCATACTTAGAGAAACAGAAGTGTAATATATTTGTAGAATTTTAAGAGAGCAAAAAGCGCTGATGACAAAGGCCTTTTGCCCTTACAATGCCAAATGAATGAGTCAACAGACACAACTCAGTGGGTGCCAAATTATGCCAATGCTTGTGTAACTCCTGACACAAAGGGTCCTCCCCAGTCCACATCCCACCTTCACACTTCCCTGATATACATATATACGCCTCAGGTTTGTTTATAACATCTTACCTTGCTTGCTCAGCCCAAACTTAAAAGCATCTTCTACATTATGTTTTTCTTGCCCTCAGCTAATAGAATAGTTATCTAAAAGAGCTTCATGGTATTCCTCACATTTTGTGAGTAACAAAAAGAAAATTATCAAAATCCCGGATTGCAATCTGGATCTTCCACCAACTAATAGCAACTGTGGAAAAGTCATAGTTCCCCCCTTATAGAACGAAGTAATTGTGTTCACCTCCAAAGGTGACAAGGAGGTTTAAATAAAGTACTTTATGATAGTGATGAGTGTACTGAAAGCACTGCATAAAACTCAATGTGGCAGTTAAGAATGAAATTGTGCGCTTTATCAAAGATGGTTTCACAGAGAGAATCTTGTTTCTAAGGAAGAAAAAGGAGATAATTGGATCAATAAAATTACAAAAGGAATATTTAACTTAGTTATAGTTTTCCAGTAGAAGAATATTCTAAAGCAAATTAAGATGACTGATGTCCCTTATGTTTACAAGTGGGCAGAGGCAATTTTAGACCTGAGAAAAGCATAGCAAAGTATGTTCGTTATAAATAAAGTCACACTTTAATTTGCATACCTAAGCAATAGAGATATCATGTTAGATAGATAAGTGAACATCCCATGCTGAGATCAACAAGGATTCCAACAAAAATTTCAACATTAGTCTGTCCTCCACAGGATTCACAAGATGTGTGGATCCTAGAATCTCTTATTACAACTGATCTTAATGGGGCAGTTGTAACTATTTAAAAACTATCCAAAGATTGCAGTAAAATAAACTAAAACTGAGAATCAGGGATCCCAAGTTCCAATTATTGATTGATTGATCTTTTTTCTTTCTTGAGGTAATACTGGTTTACAACACTGTATGGCTTAGGGAGATAGGCTCACACCTCCAAATGTTACCCCACAGCATCTACCACCAAAACACCCATAGTCCTTTGCCCTACACCACTGACCCCTTCCCCATTGTTGTCAATATTTAACAGTAGCAACCTTGGGAGACTCTTCTGTTTTTTCATTTATAGAGTGAAATGGAATCATGAGCACAACGTCAGGACCCTTCTAGGGGAGTTTTTCACTGACAACTATCAAATTAACAAAGTTCAAGGGTGAATGCCCCACCTTAAAGTCTTAAGTTAGGAAATCTTCATTCCACTCAACACATTCAGCAAAGATTGTGCACTGGGGGTAGCATAGGTCATCTAAAATTTATCAGGCTAACAATCAAAAATAAAAAGCTATAAAATACTAAAACTGAAAGGAATTTCTAGACCATCTAGTTCTAACCCTTCTTATTATACAGAGGAAGGAATTAAGCACTCAGAGGATTTAAAATAATTTTTTAAGAATGCACAACTAAGGGAAAACATGTAATCAACCCAAATGCCCAAAAAATAGATGACTGGAGTAAGAAGATATGATACATATACATGGTGGAATATTACTCAGCAATTAAAAATAACCTCATGCCTCTTGCAGCAACATGGATGGACCTGGAGGGGATCATGCTTATTGAAATAATCCAGAAAGAGAAAGAAAAATACCAGATGGTTTCACCCATAGCAGGAGCATAAGGGATCAGGGAAGAAAAAAAGAAAAGAGAGAGACTAACAAATGCAATAGAGTAAAAACCAAAACAATGAAAAACAACGAGACATTTTATGGGAGTGGGAGGGGGAATGGGATCAGAACTGGGTGGGAAGAGTGCACTGGACTGTGGAGATGGCACACAAGTGAATTAGTGATGGGAGGCCCATGGGGATTACAACTGAGATGGGAAAATGCACAAAATGAAGAATGATGTAAAAATTAAAAAATATATAAAAAAAAAAAAAAAAAGGAATGCACGGATTAGAGGGAAACACAGGAAAGGGAGTGCAGGATGGATAGAGCCATAATTTAGGAGTCCTTGCTGAACAAGGAGCCAGTTGTGCCATCGAGGTTCAGCAACCACATCTGTCCAGGCCTCAGTCGCTCTTTCAGGGGCATAATGTAACTTCACTTCTATTTCTCCCACTCTAACCCTCCCTATAGTTGGGATTTGGGACTGAACTCAGGTCTCCTAAACCCTTGCTCTCTTTCTGGCCTCTTTCTGTCCCATTACAAAGAAAAAAAGTTGCTAGAGAAATGCACCACCTGCAAATCCTGGGAAGATGAAAGGAATGATAGAAACTGATTTGTTCTGGAACATGTGATAACCCCATGGAGACTTACCCTGAGAGTGTGTTTATGCATCTCTCAAAATAGCCTTTACCTGAATATGGGGATCCTTCCACTCATTTGCCCACTCAAAACTGTATTAATATTGAGAGTAGGAAATAGAATAAATTGATAGTGGTCCAAATCAGAAAACAATAAGTTTGTTTTTTACAGTAAAGCTGATGAACTTCAGCCTCAGAGTCCTCCACTAACAGAACTCTTGCAGGATGTAGGGAGGACCATAGCAGTGCATCCACATGGTCAGCTAATCATATAAAATTGGCAGCATATAAAATTTTGGTTTTTGTTCTTAAAGAAGACATTTTGCCTCAAGAGCCATAAAAACTATATTATCCACTCCTCCCACCTCCTTCTTTTCTTTTTTCTGGAATTGGAAAAGGGAAACGTTTTTTAAAATGCAAAGTGTGCAGATCAAGTCTGAGGAATAATCATAAGAGCCTACAGAGAGCAAACTCTAAGTGAAATGATCACCGTGTCCTAGAATGAGAGATGGGAAGGGTTCAGCTGCCAGAGCAGTGAAGTTTGTTGAAAACACACTGAGTTTAAAACTCAGACTGTCTTTTGATTTATGAAAGTTGCAGCGATTTTGATTGATTTTATATAACGATGACAGAACAAAAACAAAAATTTGTCAGATGATCTGGCCAGTGTTTTTCCTCCTTATTAACCTGTTCTCCTGATCAGTCAAGTCAAAATAAACCTGTTTGCTGGCACGGTCACAAGTTCACATGTGGGTAAGTTTTAAAGTTACTAGAGAGAACACTATAGGAGTATTCATTTAACTTTTAACCTCTTCTACCTTAGAAGATGCCAACTAGAGTTTCAAAATTTCATTAAATAGAACTGTCCAATCAGAGCCTGTTAACACATAGTAAGTAAAAACATGATTTTTACAGAGGGGGGTCTTCCAATGTGCTTGCTAAGGATGCCAGCTCATAAAGGCACTGTACTGTTATTGCTTTTTCCCCCTCTAGATGCCCATATGTGTCTGACAGAGGAAATACGGTGAGATGAACTGTGAATTTTTAAGGATAATTAAATTAAGTAGCTGATACCACATGCCTCGACCCATTACAACCGCAGATATCACATGTGGCTCCTCAGATTTCAGATTACATTTAAAATAAGAACTTCTATGAGGCCCTCCCTGGTGGTGCAGTGGGTTAAAGCACTGCACTAAGAAGCTAAAACCACTTCCGCATGAGTTCGATCCCGGCCTGCCCCGGAGGTGACCACGTGGCGTGCAGACCTCTCCTGACCCGCCCGCTGCTCCCCTCAGCAGCGTATTTAGTCTATCTGCCTGTTCTGCTCCCTGCTCTGTGTGTGGTGAATCCTCTCACCATCTTTGCACCTCTGGCCTGTACCCCAGTTCTGTATCCATAAATAAATAAATAAATAAATAACTTCTATGAAAAAAAAAATAGCAGATATTTAACTTCCTTTAATTTTAGGGAAGAAAAAAAGAAGAAGTTTGATATTCTAAGTAAAACCAAGTGAAAGACATGAAGGTCTTCTCGCAGACCACATGCACAATGTTAACCCAGCCTTGGAGGACACAGGATTCTTTCCAGGTATAAGAGATCAGCCTGAACACAAGATGACTCAGTAAAATATCACTTTCTTCTTAAGATTCTAAAATGCAATGTTTCCCAAACTAACCAGATAAGACTTACCTGAAGCAGAGTACCAGGACTTCGGCAGAGTCAGGAATCTACGTTTAACAAGCATCCCAGATGATCCTTATTACCCCCAGAATAAATACGGCAGTGATGGAGAAACATGCCTTAACCTGCACACAGCTGGGAAGCCACTGGGATGCATGGCTTAGAATTTCATCTCCAAGCCAAGATGTTAAACATGTCAATGAATGAGCTTTTCTTATTATCACCCATAATGGTTTCCTTCCGCGTGTCTTAGGGGAATGCCATATGCCCAGAGTTCCTGGCAGCTGAAAACAAAATATTAACAGAATAAATTACTTCAAATTAGACATGTGCTGCTGCTGAATGATTCTAAGGTTCTTGGAATATTAACAAACTTGGACCTGGCCGAGGATTGTTAATAGCATTGTCCTCTGAGCACATTCTTTGAATGAAACCTTCAGTTTGCTTTCAACTGCCCCAATATTTGCATCTTCATCACGCTGCAAAAAAAAACCAAGAAGTGGTTTTGCCAGCTCTTCAAAGCTTTCTCTGTGATACCTGCAATCAGAGAAGCTCACCTTGGGGACAGTGCCAGAAACCGTGGCAGCCTCCTCCTCTTGGCTGCCAGAGAACGTAATGCCAGTTCCAGCATGATCCAGACAGTTGAAGAATGTGAAGAAGGTGGAGGAGGGTCCTGTCTCTGCCTGGGGGAAGGAAAAGACTCACCTCCTCCTCTCCAGGGATGCTCTCCAACTAAAAAAGGGCTGCCACGATGATCCAAGGTCAAGCCCGTCATTCATATTAATGGTGATTTGAGTTCTAGAAATATGAATACCTATAAACCAGTTAAAAAGTGACTTCCTACTCCTAGGGACTGGGCTCTATAATATGCTATTAATATGGCATGGTTTTATTTCCTGAAAATAAATATAATTTTAAAATTATTATTAGTAGTAGTTTTAACTGCTAAACATGGAGCTTCCATATGACCCAGCCATCCCACTCCTAGGTATCTACCCAAAAGACAAAAAACACTAATTCAAAAAGACACCTGCACCCCCATGTTTATTGCTGCTTTATTTACAATAGGAAATATTTGGATGTCCAAAAGTAGATGACTGGATTAAAAAGATGTGGTACATCTACACAATGGAATATTACTTAGCAATCAAAAGATAAACTCATGCATTTTGCAGCAACATGGATGGAGCTGGAAAGGATCTTGCTTAGTGAAATAAGCCAGAAAGAAAAAAAGAAATACCAGATGATTTCAATCATAGCAGGAGCCAAAAGTACTAGGGGGGGGGGGAATAATAATAATGAGCAACTATATACCAGAGACATTTTATGGGGGTGGAGTAGGGAATGGGATCAAAACTGAGGTGGGGGGGGAGTGCACTGGACTATGGTAATAGTACATGGGTGATTTGGTGATGGGAAAACCACAGAATTACAACTGAGATGGAAAAAGACACAAAAATGATGTAAAAATAAACTATTACTAAATATATATATATGCATTCACATGTTCAAAGCTGATATGATTACAAGGTGAAAAATCTAACTATGACCCTAATCTGCCATCTCCTTAGTTTGCTTCCTCCTGCCCAAACATTATCACTGTACATTCTTCCAAAATTCTTCTTGTATATCCTTCCAAAATTTATGTAAAACAAGCAAATGCAAGGATATGGCCATATTTTCCTACTTTTTCTACAAAAGATAACACTCTACACTTACTAATTGTATTACTTAATACTATTGAGGTTTTTTTCAATAAACAAATAGTATTTAGAACTCTTTTCCTATTGGTACAAAGAGGGCATCTTCATTCTTATTTATAGTTGCATAGTATTCCATTATAAGTTGCACCAAAATGTAGTATAACTATCAAACTTGTGTTTATTTTCCTGACAATGGGGAGAAATGGCTTTACTTCAGATACCCCAAGGTAACACAAGAGGTTCAGTGAAGAATTTGTGGATATTCTCAGATGAAAAAGCACGAGAACTGTTTCTGTTCCATATAATACAAAATTATTTAACCTATTATGTTAAACAGCAAGAATGCATCTGAAAGAACTTAAAAAATAATCTTAATCCAAATCTGGATAAATTATAGTAAAGAAAGTAAAAATAAGAGAGAGAGAGAAACAGATTTCTCAAGTTCTACAAGTTTTAGGACATGCCAAGTCTGATTGGAAAATTCTGCTTGAGAATAATGAACTCAATTGTTCTAATTAGAAGGGAAGAAAGGGCACTGGGTAGATTGGAGGATAGAAGGAAGACAAGGAGTGTCAGGAAAGCAATTTCCATATTTTATTCTGAGGCTAAACTATTTCTTAAGTACTATTTCCTCCATATTTTCATTTTATAAAAATAAAAACTCTTCATCTGCATCTAAAGGTAATTCCTTTTGTTCTTACTAATCCTTGAACTAATAAGTTATGTAGATATTTATGGTGTACCCCCTTCTACAGTTTTCCTCTCAGAAGAGGTCAAACTAGGAAGTTTCATCTATGTTTTAAAAGGTGTTAATATACCAATAAGTCAATTTAAACATTAAAATAAAGAAGCTCCAAATATTTCTGAAAATTTGCCATAACTTTAACATGATCCCCATTGAGCATCAGCTCAATGTCTGAGACAATAACTAAAGTTAGCCAAAATAAAACTAAATATGTGTACTCATACAATAATGATAAGAATATAAACTGGTATGATATTTCTCAAGGGTAATTTGGCACTATATAGATAAGCCTCCAAATAGCCACGTTCTTAGAAGTTTCATTTCTGAAAACCTACACTAAGGAATTTTTTTCTTTTTAATTTTTATTATAGAATGAAAAGTAACAGGAAACTGGATTTAGCAAGTGTTCTCAAATATTTTGGTCTCAGGACCTCTTTACTCTTCGTAAAAATTAAATACTCCTTGGGGCTTTTGTTTATGTGGATTGTATCTACTAATATTTGCTATATTCGAAATTTAAACTGAGAAATTGAGCTAGAAACTCAAACAATCACTCAAGGGTTTTTCCTGCAGATGTTCATCATTGCTTCAGTACGCAGCAGAAGTATTTCATAATACTTTTTACATTCCACCACAAGAATATTAATAGGACTTGTACTCAAGGGCTGAAATTCAATAAAATTAATACATTGTCATTTAATTAAATAGCTAAATGATTTCTAAAATAAAACTGGTTTAACCATTCTTTTATCCAATTACTACTTTTTAATTATTATTTAATTGTGAAGTATTAGTAATCACTGCACTATGCATAATCAGGCAATACAAAATACAAAACTTATGAGAAAATAGGTTGGAGACACCACACTCAAAAACTTTGTCAGTGAACCTGTTACAACAATAGGAACTTAAACACTTAATGCTCAATAAAAAAAAGAAAGAAACAGTATATTTTATACAAGCATTTTAGAGTGTGACACTTTATCTTGAAAGTGATCTGCAGTTTGTTATGCAAACAGGTGTCTGCCCACTGGGTTCCTACACCCATCCCACTGGATGAGAGACACCAAGTAAAGAGACACAAGGAGGAGAGGAAGGTGAGCTAAAGAGAGCAAAATGAACACAGAGGCCCTCCCTGTGGCGCAGCGGGTTAAAGCACAGCACTGAGAATATAGGGCCGCTTCCGCATGAGTTCGATCCCCGCCTGCCCTGGAGGTGACCACATGGTATGGCAGACCTCTCCTGACCTGCCCGCTGTTCCCCTCAGCAGTGTACTTCGTCGATCTGCCTGTTCTGCACCCCACTCTGTCTCTGGTAAATCCTCTCACCCTCTGCATCTCTGACCTGTACCCCAGTTCTGTACGAATAAATAAATAAATGTGAAAAAAAAAAAAATGAACAGAGAACACATAGGAACCATGCGTGATAGACTAAAAGAAAAAAAATTAAATGAGAGGCTGCTTCCTGGCCCATGGTTCCAAGGTGCCAGGGGAGGGAAGGGTTACAGTTTGCCCGCTATCATGAAAGGGGCAAAGAGAGTTATCTGAAATGCACAGAAAATTGTGAGACCAGTTGTCAGTGGCCATGCTTCCTTGTCCTGTAAGTGGTGGGTATGTATTGCTAGGAGAATGGATTCAGTTGTGTGTAGTTTTCTGTGTTCATCTAGTGCTTTATCCAAAGAAACAGTATATATGCAAACCTGCTCGAGTTGTTACCAAGTAATATTAATCTAATCATGTTGGAATAAATTCATGTTTTCAAAACAAATGTCTTAGCAGATCTGACTATATTTAGATGCTCTTTATAAATCTGGAAACATGTACATCATATTGACATTAGTTTTATCTCCATTAGGGTTATAAGTCAATTAAATCTCCTTTCGGCTAATTTCTATTTGTTCTATTACCTTTGCATAACATGTATCAATTTATAATAAGAAATGGGGGGAGGAGAGTGATTTAAACATCAGTGGAAAATTTTGAGCTGAGAATTGGACTTTCATCGGTTAACTTAATTCAACTTGTTGATTTTTAAAAGTGCACATCTGAAACTAATATACTATAGTAATGCAATATTATTTTAATAAAAAGAAGAAAATGTTTAAAAAATGTGAAAAATAATCATGATCTAGATCTTAAAGTCAACTACAAAATTATGATTCTCTCACCAAGCCAACAGAAAATGTTACCTCACCAATTGATCACTGAGGATCACACTGGAGACTCTGTTCTGCATTTTCCAGTTCAAAAAATCAAGAGCTCATGCTAACAGGCAATTGTGACTGGTCTTTCCGGGTCTCTTCGTTTCGCACTTGAGAAAACAGAGGCCCACGGAAGTGAAATGACCTGCCCAAGTTCACATAAATGGTTGGTGACAAAAATCACAAAGTGTCCTAGCTTTCAGATAATTATCCTTTTTACTCTTCACTTGCTTGTTTTTTGGTTTTTTGGCCAACAGTCACAGAGGTATTGTGGCATTGGGATAGGTTCACACAATACCAAATCAACAAATCATTTCAGTCCACAGAAACCTAACAAAACAAAACTGCCAACTAGGTGAAAAATAAAATCATGCCAACATCTTGTCTCATGCTTTACAGACAAAACAACCAATAATTACGTAGATGTTTCCCTTTCAACTGGTTGCTTTGGCATCAGGTTCTCACTGCCTGTATTAGAAAACCAAACATAGGGGTGGTAGGAGAGAAAGGAAGGGGAACCTCATTTTCTAAAGGCAAATTAAACTTTTCAAAACCTTTTACCTATTGAAACAACTGAATTTGGACATTAAATTTAAGTGCATTTGCCAATAACAATCAATATTCTAGACAACACAAGAAAAAAGCTATTTAGAAATCAGCTGTGCTTGACATGAATACTTGATAGGTACTCATAAATTTCACGAAAGTATCCTCAATCAGTGATCTAATACAAATAAAATAGGGAACATGAAATCTTCTTATGCCCATTTAAGCTAAGAAAGAAGATTGATTTGTGTCTCAATAGCACCAAGATGATTTCATTTACCTGCCTTAATTCATTATTATAGATAATAGAAAATTTGCTATTTGTTTTTAAGAAGAAGCTAATTCTATATGCAGCTCATCAGGCTAATGCCTGAGTATATCCAGAGGGAAAGTACACCTTTTGAGCCAGAAAAGATGGAAAACTTGGCCAGGCCAAAAACTGACTACTCTCAAGGACCTGATGGGAACTAACAGAAGAGGCTGGTTTCCGGACTTAAACAATTAAGTAATCAGCTGCCTTTGGTTACCCCTAACAACTCACACAGACAAAGAGATTACCAGACAAACAGGCTGCAACAATTCAGGATCCAGAGCCAACCAGAGTGTTGAAATGACACATATTCCCAGGACAGTCAGAATTCTTGTTTGAAAAAGGAGGAAGTGGAATCATTTTAAAAAGAATTCAGCAGACGTGGACTGAGGTGTGCTCATTAACGTAAAACCAGCCCCAAATGGCAGTTGTGGTCAGAAAGTTCGGGTTTCCCAGAGGTCAGAGGTCCCTTCACCAGAGGTCAGGCTCCCTAACAATAAGCAGTCCTACTTTTCACCAAAATAATATTTACTGAATTTTTGTATTTTTGCTGTTTTGTGATTAGAATGGTAATGTCCAGGAGAATTAATTATGGAAAATGCAAAAGAGAAATAATGAAGAAGAGAATTAAGTTCAGCACAGAATTCCACTCAATATTTCAATATTTCTGCCTTAGTAGTTTATAGAACAAAAAGATAGAAAATCAGGAAACATTGTCCTCCCTGGTGGTGCAAGGGGTTAAAGCGCAGCACTATGAAGCTATCTGAAGCCTCCACACATTGAGTTCAATCCCCAGCCAGGGAGGTGACCCACATGGCACAACAGACCTCTACTGTCCTGCCCACTGCTCCCTTCAGCAGTGTATTTCAATCATTATACCTGTTATGTTCCCCACTCTGTCTCTGGTTGGTCCTCTCATCTCCCACCCTCACATTTCTAGACTGTACCCCAGTTCTTATATGGGGTAAAATAAATACATCTTAAACATAAAGAAAATCAGGAAAGATATAGAATTGAACAATATTGACAATCATTTAGACCTATTGACATTTATAGGACATTCCACTTAATCATATAAAAATAACTTTTTTAGATTTATTTATTTATTCATACAGAACTGGCATACAGGCCAGAGATGCGGAGGGTGAGCGGATTCACCAGAGACAGAGTGGGGAGCAGAACAGGCAGATCCACGAAGTACACTGCTGAAGGGAGCAGTGGGCGGGTCAGGAGAGGTCTGCCACGCCATGTGGTCACCTCCGGGTCAGGCGGGAATTGAACTCATGCAGAAGTGGCTTAAGCTTCTCAGTGCTGCACTTTAACCCACTTCACCACCAGGGAGGGCCCACTTTTTAGATTTTTTTTAAAGATTTATTTGTTTAATGCATACAGAACTGGGGTACAGGTCAGTGGTGCAGGGTGGGTTGAGGTAAGAGGATTCACAAGAGACAGAGTGGGGAGCAAAACAGGCAGATAGATGAAATACACTGCTGAGGGGAGCAGCAGGCCCAGGAGAAGTCTGCCACGCCATGTGAGTGACCTCTCTGGCTGGGGATCAAATTCGTGCTGCAGTATCTGCAGATAGCTTCATAGTGCTGTGCTTTAACCCATTGCACCACCAGGGAGGGCCCACTTTTTAGATAGTTTTAGAATATTTTAATGAATGATGAAAAAATTAGTTGTTGAAATGTCTCTAGGTATAAAAATTCTCAAAATATTGGCAAACCCCATTCAACAATTTATTAAAAGAATTGTACACCATAATCAAAAGAGATTAATTCCAGAGAAGCAAAGATAGCTCAACATTCAGAAAACAATCAGTATGATATACCAAATCAACAAAATAAAGATTATGAATCATTGATTCATGATTTGATGAAACACTGAAAAAGATATGATCATTTTAATAGTAGAAAAAAGTATCCAGCTTATTAGGCCCTCCCTGGTGGTGCAACCAATTAAAGCACAGCACTAAGAAACTAAAATCACTTCAGCATGAGTTCACTCCCCACCTTGGAGTTGACCCACATGGCACGGCAGACCTCTCATGACCTTCCCGCTGCTCCCCTCAGTTGTGTTCTTCATCCATCTTCCTGTTCTGCTCCTCACTCTGTCTCTGGTGAATCCTCTCACTGCCCCTATAGCTCTGGTCTGTACCCCAGCTCTGTATTCATAAATAAATAAATAAATCCTTTTTAAAAAAATCTTTAAAAAAAAAAAGTACCCAGCATATATTTACAATAAAAATTCTTGATAAAATAGGTATAAAGGGAGCACAACATAATACAGATCACCATTTTTCACCAATTTTTTTCAGCTAGTTGCAATAAATCAGAGGAGTTAGGCAATAAAAAAAATTGGGGAAGAAGAAATAAAAATATCACTATTTGATTTTATATGGATCAAACCCTAAATTCTCTGCCCAAAAACTGTTAGCATGAATAAATACCCTCAGTAAAGTTGAATGATACAAAATTCAATATATATTAAAAATATATATATTGAATTTCTACAGACCAACAAAGAACTGTCAGGGAAAAAAAAATAAGAAAATAATCCCATCTACAAGCAAGTTGAAAAAAATAAAATACCTATGAATAATTTTAACCAAGGAAGTCTAGGACCTGTACATTGAAAACTGTAAGACAGTGGTGAAAGAAGTCAAAGAAGAAACATAGTAATGGAAAGATAGTCCACTTTAATGGATTGATATACTTAATATTAAAGTGGTAAAGTGTTCATAATACCCAAAATAATCTATAGATTCTACACGATCCCCTCAAAATTCCACTGTTAATTTTCACAGAAATAGAACAAACAAGCTCAAAAGGTTGATGAAATCATAATTGATCCTGAATAACCAAACAACCCTCAGAAAGCACAAATGGATCACACTCCCTGAATTTAAATAATATCACAATGCTGTAGTAATCAAAATAGTACACTACTGACTTAAAAACAGAAACATAAATCAATGTAATAGAGAGCCCAGAAATAAATTCACCCACTATGATCAATTAATTTATAACAAAAAAAGTAAGAAAATACAATAAGGCAAAGACAATCTATTAAATAAATGGTGTTCAAAGAACTGTATACTACATGCAAAAGGATGAAGCTACAACAGTATCTTACACTACAAAATTAACTCCAAATGACTTAAAGATTGAGGATCCCTCCGCCACAGTCTCCATTGTTGCAAATTGTCCTTCCTTCCTCCTACCAGTGCTGAGGCAGGAGTACCTCAAACTGAGTACCAAAGCTGACTTCCAGGTACTCCAAAAAGCAAAAGCCTTCTGTCCATTTTCCAAGAGAAGGGCATGACAGAATGAGTGCACACCTGGCAGGACTGGCTGTTTAGCAACCCACATAATCAAAAATAGAAGTTTTGCCAACATGAGAATTTATACACATGGTGTTGCTGGACCTTCAACAAAGGTGCTCATAAGCAGAGAAGACCTTGAAAGGCTTTTGAACAGAGTAGAAGAGAGCATGGAAGAATTGAGTGAAGACATTACTGGGCAGGTAAAGCGCTTACCACCCAGGTGTGAGGAGTGGCCATAGACAAGTATTAGCCCACTGCTGATGGCTGCCTGGTGCAGTGTAACATAGAAGAAGTTGTGTGTGATAAAGTGTCACCTTATCAGAGCATTATAATTCTAAACTCAAAACAATTTGAAAATATTCGCATCTTTCTTTGGATAGATAGGTATTTATCCAAAGAGCACAAAAACATTAACTCAAAAGGAAAGCTGCACTCCTATTTACTCCTATTTAGAGTTCACTATAATAGCCAAGATATGGCAACAACCTAAATACCCCAAAACAGATGAGTAGATCAAAAAATGTGGTACATATGCCCAGAGGAATACTACTCAGAGATCAAATAAATAAATAAACAAATAAACAAATAAATATGCTCATTCCATTTACAGCAACAAGAATGAAACTGGAAGGGATTATTCTAAGTGAAGTAAGTGAGCCAGAGCAGAAAGATAAATACTAGATGGCTTCTCCTATACAAAGAATCTAGAGATGTCAAACAAAAGATCAGACAATGACAAACTGTAAGACTGACCTCTGAAAGCAAATCATAGATCTGTGACAGTCAAGAGGGGGAGGGAGAGAGTAGGGGAGAGTAGACAACAGGGTGGGGAGGAGAATGTGGTGGAGGACTATGGGTACTGTGGTGGGAGAAATATGATTAAGGCACCTGAGGGGAAAGTCTTATATTGTGGAAAAAATAAACGTAGATATCTAGCAATAAAAATAAAGTATCTAGGGCCCTCCCTGGTGGCGCAGCGGGTTAAAGCACAGCACTGAGAAGCTAAAGCCACTTCCGCATGAGTTCGATTCCTGCCTGCCCCGGAGGTGACCACATGGTGTGGCAGACCTCTCCTGACCCGCCCGCAGCTTCCCTCAGCAGTGTACTTCGTGGATCTGCCTGTTCTGTTCCCCACTCTATCTCTGGTGAAGCCTCTTGCCGCCCCTGAGCCTCTGGCCTGTACCCCAGTTCTGTATGAATAATAAATAAATCTTTAAAAAATAATAATAAATAAAAATAAAGTATCTGCACAATGAAGGAAATTATCAACAAAATGAAAAGGCAACCTACTGAATGAGAAAATGTATCTATAAATCATGTTCTAAATGGTGAATATCCAAGATGTACAAGGAATTCACAATTCAGTTTTTAAAAGCTGATTAAAATATAGGGACTTTCCAAATAAAGATAGCAGAATGTGGTTACAGCTTTTTGCTGACTATTTTCAGCAAAACTTGGTCTGGTAAACTTGGCCAGATTGAATACACTTTGGCTGCTGTAGCTGAAGGAGTCCCTTCAGTGGGAATTAAAGCTGCAAATGGTGTGGTATTAGCAACTGAGAAGAAACAGAAATACATTCTGTATGATGAGTGTAGTGTACACAACATGGAACCAATTATCAAGCATGTAAGCTGGGTGTGTAATGGCATGGGCCCAGATTACAGAGTGTTTGTGCATACAGCCCAAAAACTAGCTCAGCCATTCTATCTGGTTTGCCAAGAACCCATTCCCACAGCTCAGCTGGTATAGAGAGTGGCTTCTGTGATGCAAGAATACACCCAGTCAGGTGGTATTTGTCCATTTGGAGTATCTTTATTTGTGGTTGGAATGAGGGAAACCACATTGATTTCAGTCAGATCCATCTGGAACTTAGTTTTCCTGAAAAGTCACAGTCATGGGAAATAACTATGTGAATGTGAAAATGTTCTATAAGAAAAGATGTAATGAAGATCTGGAACTTGAAGATGCCACTCATACAGTCATCTTGACCTGAAAGGAAGGTTTTAAAGGGAAAATGACAGAAAATAACATAGAAGCTGGAACCTACAATGAAGCTGGATTTCTGGGACTTAGTCCCACTGAAATTAAAGATGACTAGGCAGTCAGAGGAGAATAATGAAGTGACTGAAAACTGAAATTTTTGATAATCTCTCAACTTGAATATATTTCAAGTATGGTTTGTTTTGTAGATTTTTTTTTCAGACTTATTTCTACGCTGTCTAATGGACTGATATCTTTAAAATGACAGTTATAATGAACTGTTAACACAAAATATTAAAATTTTTTTTAAAAAACAGAGGCCTGAATAGTTTTTCTAAACAAGATATCCAGATGTCCCCAAATCACATGAAAAATGCTCAACATCACTCATTATCAGAGAAATGCAAACCAAAATCACAATGAGTTACCATCTCATAACTGTGAGAATGGCAATATCAAAAATTCAAGAAACAAGTATTGTTAAAGGGAGGCCTTGTGCACTGTTGGTGGGAATGTAAATTCAGTGTGCCCTAAGTGGAAAACAGTATGGATGCTCCTCGAAAAGTGACAAATAGAACTACCATTTGATCCAGAATTTCCATTATTTACTCAAGGCAAACAAAAATACTAATTCAAAAGAATATAAGACCCTTATGTTCATTGTAGCATTATTTGCAATAGCCAAGATATAAGAACAATGTAAATGACAATCAATGACTCAATGATTAAAAAAGTATGTGGTATAAATATTCGCTGGAATATTAGTTGGCCATGAAAAGGTTGGAAATGTTGCCATTTATGATAACATAGATGGATTTTTAAAGTATTAAATAGTAAACAGAAAGATAAACACTATATTATTTAATTTATATACGGGGTCTGAAAAACCAAAACAAGCAAATTAAACTAAAATCGTACAGATAGAAAACAGACTGATGGTAACTAAGAGTAGACAGTTGATACAGCAGGCATGAGGTAGTAAAATTGCTCATGAAAGTGATCAAGAGGCACACCCTTCCTGTTATAAAACAAATGTCAAGGAAATATAATGTACAACATAGAGATTACAATCAATATTATAATCTTGCAAATTTGAAAGTTGTTAAGAAGGCAAGTAGACTTAATTTGATGATCACTTCACTGTGAAAACAAATATTAAATTATGCAACTGATTCTAAAATAATATTTTAAATCAATGAGACTTCAGTTTTAAAAGTAATTAATTTTTAAAACAAAATAAAACCTTTCAGGCCTGAAGTTAAAAATAAAAATTTTAGGCCGTCATATTAGATATTCATGGACAATATTGGTGACTGTACCCTAAAATCTGTGTCACCATAGATACGGTGGTATTAAAAGTCAAAAGGGGGGATTATAACAGGGTGGCTCCTAGGAAAAAAAGGGGAAGTTTCAGGTTCCCTGCCCCAGCCAGAAGCAGAGTGGAGCTGAGGAGAGAAAAAAAAGAGAAGAGAAAAAATCTGGGAGAAGAAGGAAGCAGGATGGGGAGCCAGAAGGAGACCTGAGGAAGCCACATGGAGCAGCAAGCATGTGATGAAGAAACCGTGCTTGTTTCTTGGCCCTGGACTGGTTAAGGCAGATGTGGGTGAGATACCTGTAGGGAGGTGACTATGGCAGTGTTTATATTGATTTTGAATTTTCTCTTTTCCTCCCAGAATTGTCTGGCCATTTCTGACCCTTTTCAATGGATCCCAGCTAGAAGGTGCTTTAGGCTTGTGGTGGACTTTCAGGCCTTCTTTGGACCAATCCCCTTTGGGTTGACTTTTGCCCATGAGGAGATGGGTAACTTCAGGTGTTTGATTTAGAAATCATATTCTTTGTCCTCTGTATTGTATACTTACTGTGCTAAAGTTTCTTTTCATTAAAGTCTTGTATGTTTAAAAATAGATAAATAAATAAAATAAAAATTTTAAACATATCTGTCTGTATTGAAGACGGTGTGTGGTTCTCAAACTTTGTTATATATTATAATTACCTAGAAAAATGTTAAAAACCTGATGCCTATGCCACATTCCAGATTAATTAAATCAGAACCCAGTGGAAGAAAAGTGGTGACTACACACATCTTATAGGCCTGAGTTGGGGCCAAATTGTTAGATAGTAAAGATAAGAGGCTTCTGCTTCCCTTTTATCTTACTCCATCCCTTTCTACAGCAGTCTATTCCTTTCACTCCATCCCATCCCATTATGGGTCACATGGCCTAAGGAATTTTCCTATTCTGTCTACTTCCAAGCCTCCTCTTGAAAAATAAACTTTTTTGCTATTTACTTCTTAATAGAAATAGGTGTCAAAATTCCTTATCCTAAAACTTTAATCATATTTTTAAAGCATTATTCTCTGGGCCTTCCCTGGTGGCACAATAGTACTAGGAAGCTATCAATAGTCAATGAAGCACAAATTCTATCCCTGGCCAGGAAGGTGACCCACATGGTGTAGCAGACCACTCCTGACACCCTTCTTTCACCCGCTGCTCTCCTCAGCAGTGTATTTCAGTGAATCTGCCTATTCTGTTCCCCACTCTGTCTCTGGTGAATACTCTTACTCCTAATCTCTAATATATATAAATAAAAAAGTCTTTTAAAAACATTGATTCAAAAGGACACCTGCACTGCCCCCCCATGTTTATTACTGTTCTATTTACAATAAGGAAATGTGGAATCAGCCCAAATGCCCAAAAATAAATGACTGGATTAAGAAGATGTGGTACATATATACAATTGAATATTACTCAGCAGTCAAAAAGATAAACGCATGCCTTTTTAAGCAACATGGATGGACCTGGAAAGAGATAATGCTTAGTGAAATAACCCAGAAAGAGAAAGAAAAATGCCAATGTTTCGCTCATATCAGGAGCTTCAGGGATCAGGGAAGAAAAAAGAGAGAGAGAGAGGGAGACTAACAAATGCAACAGTGTAAAAATGAACAACTATAAACCAGAGACATTTTTTTAAATAATATAATAGTTTATTTTTACATCATTTGTGCATTTTCCCATCTGGGGTCGGAAAGGGGATAGGATTGGAACTGGGGTGGGAAGAGTACACTGGACTGTGGTGATGGCACAGGGTGAATTGTTGATGGGAGGCCCATGGGGATTACAACTGGGATGGAAAAATGAAGAATGATGTAAAAAGAAATAAACAAAAAGTAACCTTCACAGGAAAACAAAAATAAAATAATAAAAAAGGCTTTTTTTTGAAAGGAAATTCACCCTTTTTTTTGCAATTCTTTTTAAACCAGGAAAATTTTTTTTTTTTTTTTTTTTTTTTGGCTTTTTAAAAAAAAAGATACCTAGTATTCAATCTGTATTGATTCATTGCAATAAACAAAACTGTTACCCTAAAAATTCATAGGTTGAAATCCTAAGCTTCAAATATGCTGATATTAGTAGACAGGGACTTTGGAAAGGGCTTAGGTCATGAGGGTAGAACCCTCATTAGTGGCTTTTAAAATGGTTCCAGAAAGATACCAGCCCTTCTGCCACATGAGACCTCACTCTCTTTGCAGAATTGAGATCCTGCTATTTTTAAACTTAGTGGAATCCCCATCTTATGAAAGGAAACTCTGCGTTGAACTAACCCCTCACCCACAGCTGCACCCTCCCCTGCCTCACACAGTAAGACTCACTTCAGGACACACTACAGAAGTCTGGACTGGATCAGCCTTGTCTACTCTAGAACTTCCTGACTTTCTACCAATTCAAAAGGTTCACAAATACCTTTTGTAGATGCCTTAAATGCCACCTCCCTAGGTGGATCCCCAACTTATGTTTCATGTCTAGCTGCCTCATTGATGTGGCATCATCAGAGGAATGAGCTCTATTTCTGGCAATACCGAAGGGTATTAGACAACTATTAATATCAATGCAACTCTGATTTCAGAGAATATTTACTGCAGGTCTACTCTATGCCCAGCTTCAACTTTACACATCCTGATTCACTGAAGATACAAAAATGTCTCTTCCTTCAAAGAACTCAAAGTGCAGTGGGTCTGTCTATATCAAATGGGAAGCTGGAGTAAGAACATCCCTCAAAGAGTAATTCTCACATTGTCTACAGAGCAAAGTATTCAAGTTTTAAAGCTAATGAATAGATAAGAGTAGCCTCACCACTCTCTTCTTGGTTCAGCTGATCTCTCCCTGCTTTATACTGTACTGCATATGTCATGTCACTTATCTTACCTTGGGACTTAGTAGGATACACATTCTGTCTCCCCCCCCCAAAACTTAGTGCCCCCAGTTCTTTGCAGCCTGCCCAGGACCATCCCAGTACCTGAACCACAGAGACATTGAGCAAATGCTCACCAAAGGTGCAGATGTTTTCATTGTGAATGTAACTGCCAGAGGGACTTTTGAATTACTTACCCCCTTAAAATCTGCCACTAACTCTTTTGAAATCATTGAGAATAATGGAGCTTATAACAGTATAATCCCCATAGAGAGGGGAGGTTCCAGGTTCCCTTCCCCACCCAAGAACAGGTGGAGCTAAGCAGTGAGGAGAACCTAGAAAAGACAAGGAGGAGGACTTATGAGGGAAAGAAGAATGGAGAAGATCTAGAGGAAGCACATGAAGCAGAGAAACTTGTGAAGAAGCCACACTTGCTTCTCAGCTATGGGTTTGTACCAGGGACCTGGGAAGGAATGGAAGGAGAAACTTGAAAGAGATGTGGGTGAGAGACCCGTGGGGGTGCTGAGAAGGGCAGCATTTATCTTGATTTGTAATTTGATTTTGCTTTTTTCCTTCCAGAGTTGCCTGGCCCACCCTGCCCCTTTCGTGTGTTTCCCTACCAGAATGTGCCTTAGACTTGGGGCAAGCTTTCAGGCCTCAGTGGTCCTGCTTTGGACCAACCCTGTTTGTCTGGGCATTTACCCACTAAGCAGCGGGTAATTTAGGGTGCTCAACTGGAAATATTCACTATATTATTTCCCCCCTCTCTATTGTACACTAATTATATTAAAGTACTTACCTATTGAAGGTCCCATGCACTACAATTGTTTTATTTTGAAGTGACAGATGGCAGAATCCATTAAAAGTACACAGGTAGCTCTCATTCTGCCACTAACAGCAGCAAATGAAAATTGTTTTGAAATTTCAAAGTTAAAATATCTTTCTCACTATTTTACAATTTTACAAATAGCTTCTGGATTTCACAGCAAAGTACTTGTATCTGGACAGTGAAACCCATGTGAGTAAAATGTAAATACCAAGGAATCAGCATGACAAATTCACATCAAATTTCAGAAGAGAAAGAATAAAAGCCCACAAGTGCTAATCCAAGTCCAAACTGACAAAATAAAGGCAAATTACTGTAGGATCTCTGGAAAGTCTGGAGCTGAGTAAGTGAGTGCTTGAAAAAAATAGGTAAACAGTCCCTTCTGGTCATTATCTTCTGAAGTGCATGAGACATTAAATAAACAGTCATATTATGTTCAGAATACTTCCAAGATGAAAAAGACTGTCAGGCAAGCATTTGTAGAAGATAATGGCAAAGAAAAGACAACACCATAGAAGTAAGACATCCGGAAAATGAAATCAATGAGCAGGCTTCAAAACTGACAAAGTCTGAAGGAGTCATGTTCTTCCTACCTACATTTTTTTTTAGGAGGAAAGAAAAAGCTTTTAAAAAACTAATTATTGTTGCATATTTACATCAATACCTTAAGTGCTAAAATGGATTTTGGATATGCTTAAATTCACTCCTCCTTCTCCCCACTGCTGGTGAAGAAACTGAGGCCTTAGGAATTTTCAAAGTCAAGAGCAGGACCAGGCGTTCAGACAGCCTTGGCCCGTGAAGGCCACAAGCACAATGTCACCTCCTGGATTTGATGCTCAGAAGCACCAGGGAGAATTCTACAGACCTTCAGAAAAAATCAACATGACAACTGAATGCACTAGACTGGATCTTCTATTGGGCACAAATTCTATGAAGGATATTACTGAGATAAGTTTTTTGCAATTTTTTATGTTACTATAGTATTCAATAATGTTACATTTCCTGAATTTAATAAATACTCTGGATGTATAAGAAAATGTCCTTTTACTTAGGACATTAAAGGAGAATAAAGCTGGTTCAAACTTGATTTTGAATGGTTCAGAAAGAAACATTAAGAGAAAGAAAACAAATTTGGCAAAATCACAACTGGTGAATCTGGGTGGAGGCTATCAGGGACTGTTTATATGATTTTTATAACTCTTTTGAAAGTAAAAGTTATCTCGAAATAAAGAGGCTTACAATATTGTTAAGTTTAGATATTTTGAGTATTTTTCTGGTCCACTGAGTAAAAATAGTCCAGAACCTCATCTTGATTAGGCTTCTCAGAAGGTGAAACTGACAAGTGCCTGCTTAGCACAGCTTGCGGGAACCAGAAATCTCTGCCAGACAGAACACTGATGGGCTACTGACAGCAGGGCCCTCTGTTCCAGGATAGAGGAACTGGAAAAGTGGAGGCAAAGTATGGAAGCAGCTGAGTTGGGCTAAGACAGACTTGGTAGGAACAGACAAGATAGTAGTCCTGGATTTGTAACAGGGTAATCCCCAGAGAAAGGGAAGTTGCAGGTTCCCACACAAGGAAGGATGGAACTGGGCAGGCAGAAGTTAGAGAGATGGCAAGAAGGGAGGAAGAAAAGGATAGACCTGGAGCAGGGGTAGACACGCTGTGCCTGTTACTCAGCCTTAGACTTGTACCAGGGATTTGGGGGTGGGGGTTGGGAGGAGTATGGAAGGACATACTTGCAAAAGATGTGGGTGAGAACCAGTGGGGAGCTGATAATGGCAGCCTTTATCTTGACTTGTATTTTGATTTTGCTCTTTTCCTTCCAGAGTTGCCTGGCCCCTTCTGCCCCTTCCCTGGTTTCCCACCACAAGGCACCTTAGACTTGTGGCAGACTTTCAGGATGTGCCTAGGGTCAGCCCTGTTTGGCTGGGCATTTACCCATGAGGGGATGGGTAACTGTACCTTATGGGGAAACTATTCTAACTATATACTTTCTCTTCTATTGCACGCAACTTGTATAAAAGTTTTTTTGTGTTTTGTTTATTTTGGTCTTACTCATTAAAGTATGTTTTGTCTAGATGTGGCAGATGGATGGCAGAACCCATTTATAGTATTGGGCTGGATTGGGTGTCTCAGGATGCCTCTCAGTCTGCCCTGCAACAGGTAAGATTTGCCTCTTGGGCCCTCCCTGGTGGTGCAATGGGTTAAGGCACAGCACTGTGAAGCAATCCTCAGCCACTGCGGCACTCAATTTCTGGCTCGGAAGGTGACCCATGTGGCATGGCAGGCTTCTCCTGGCCTGCCCACTGCTCCCCCCAGCAGTGTGTTTCAGTAGATCTTTCTGTTCTGTTCTCCCCTCTGTCTCTGATGAGTCCACTCACTGCCCCCCCCAACGCCTCTGGCTTTTACCCCAGTTCTTGTATGCATAAATCGATAAATCTTTTTATAAAAGAAGAAAAAGGAGACCCATGTGGATTAACTGAGCTGGGAAAATGCACAAAATGAAGAATGATGTAAAAAAAAAATTATGTCTATGGGGGAAAAAAAACAAAAAATAAAAATAAAATTGAAAAAAAAAAGATTTGCCTCTTACTAGCATATGTCTGAAGACAAGTTTCTTAACATCCCATTAAACACCTGCTTCACAGTGGTAAGGATTAAACTACATAATAGATAAAAAGTTCTAAACCTGGGACAAAATTGCTGTTATGATTATTATTAGGTCTGAGTTTAAATGTATAGGCTGCCAGAAAACATCTCATAAACTCACCTGTCTGTCCCTTCACTCAGATCCACAGACAGGTATTGGGACAAGAACTGTGTCATGCACAGGGTATTCAGCAGGGATGGCAATGATGCCCTCCCTCAGAGGGCTTATATTTTAGGGTGAATCAGCTCGCAAAGAAGCCATTTTACCGTAAGTGTGACCAGGGATGGCCAGCATGAAAGGACATTCAGCACAAGGTAGGAACACTGGGACAGACACGTAAGCCAACACCAGGAGGCCAAGGAAGACGTACTGAGCCCTGGAGAATGGGTAGAGTCGAGCGTGCAAAGTGGGTCAGAGGGGAGCAGAAAATAAAGAGGTTGGGTTGGACACCAGAACACAATGTACAGCAGCAGAGGGGTTGAAGGTGCTAGAGATGAGACCTATTGAGAGATATTTTCTGGGGATGAGCATCAAAGTAGTTTAGTGTCAGAGAGAAAAGATCCTCAGAGCATTAAGGAGCATAGGTTGGTGCCAAAGAAACTTCTAAAAGGATTTTAAGCAGAAGTCAGGTGAAAGGCAGATTAGAATTTAAAAAAAATTATTATGGTTACAAACTGCTCCTCCAAAACCCAATTTGTGGATAGAACTCTGGCTGAAGATGATGATGATCCTCGTTGGGCTTAATTTCAGTAGGATCTGGAGAGAGAATAAAAAAGATTCATCTCTTGCCTGAGGGTGGCTTAGAAGAGAGAAGCGCCTAGGAAAATCTAGGTTTTATTTATTTTTATTTTGTACAACATTCTTCATTTTGTGCATTTTCTCATCTCAATTGTAATCCCTCTGGAAATCCCACCACCGATTCACCCAAGTGCCATCACATTGGTCCCATGCACTCTTCCCACCCCACCCCAGTTTTGATCCTCTTCTCTGGAAAACTTAGGTTTTATAGCAAGATGTCCCTGCTTAAATGGTAGTCCCATCAACTGAAACAAGAAGCATGTGGACACCAGAAAAGAATATTCTTCGGCTGCTTGGTAGTGCTGGATAACCAATTACATGGAATGGGATGGGGTGCATCAGAGCGGGATGGGAAGGGTAGCAAGGAGACAGGCAGATGAGTCTAATTCCAAAGGGGACAAAAGTAATACAAAGATAAATCTCCACCTTCTTGAAGTTTTGCAAGTTGACAAATTGAACATGTTGAGAAGTTGAAATCCTCCCACTAAGAACTATGTGAAGAAAGATCTGAGAAATGAAAAAAATTTAAAATACCTACATTCTACGAGCCAGCCATACAACTTCCAGAAACCTGCCCTACAACTATATTGTCATGTGTGAGCACTAAATGAACAGGCAAAATCTACCGATAGTGAATGAATGAATCCAGTATGATATAAACTTACCACGGAAATCATATAGATACTAAAAGCATGAGGAGGTTATAGGTGTAAACCTACACGGGGAATAGGAAAAATATCTCTCAAAATATACTGAATAAATAAACAGAAGCAAGAATGTGTAAAGCACCACCTATCATGTTATCCCATTCCTGTGTATGAAACACTCCAGATGGGTTTGGGAGTGGGTCTGTATTATGGACGTATGCATGAGTGTGTGCAGCACAAAAGAATAGAAATATATACATTAAATTGTTAATATCCTGGTGATGAGTAGAAGTAGGGTAGACAGTTAGGGGTGGGATAAAAAATAAACTGCATTTACATTCAAATATGCTGTTTCGTTTGAACATCTTTTATGACAAACATATCTAATCCTACCTGCTAACATATCTTCATGTTGTATGTGTATGTATTTAAATATGTGTGTGTGTGAGTGTGTGTGTATCTGTAGAAGGAGGACTTCGGGAAATGTAAAGAGAACTTACTCAACAAATATTTATCCAGATTCTTCTGTGCATTATGCACAGACTGGACACTGGGGTCACAACAGTGAACAATAGCAGGGAAGCTTCCCTAACTGAGTTTATAGACTAGCAGTGAAGACACATCAATATAATAAGGAATGGCAGCGCCTTGGTACATAGGAGTGCTAGGAGATACTTAGGGTGGACTGTGGAGGCGATGCCATTTAAATTAAGGCCTGGAGGGCCCTCCCTGGTGGCACAGTGGGTTAAAGCACAGCACCGTGAAGGCAGGGCAGCCACTGCAGCACAAGTTCTATCCCCAGCCAGGGAAGGGACCACATGGCACAGCAGACCTCTCCTGACCCACCCACTGCTCCCCTCAGCAGTGTATTTCAATCAATCTGCCTATTCTGTTCCCTACTCTGTCTCTAATGAATCCTCTTACCCCTCCCCCCCATACCTCTAGTCTATATCCCAGTTCTGTATGCATAAATAAACAAATCTTTAAAAAATAAATTAAGATGTGGAAAATTAAAAGAAATTAGGACGATTTCTGTGAAAGGATGCTACATGTACAAAAATCTGGGTAGAGGCTAAAGAGATGGTGAATAGTGAACTGTCACTTGAGTAGAGTTGGCACCCAGTAAGAAAGTCAGAGTGAGATAAACTTGGAGATGTAAGCAGGTCTAGGTTATGAAAGGCATGTGTGTGCCATGCCATAGGATTTGGATTTTATCCCCACTGTGAGAACAATTGACAAGTGTTAAGTCAGGCAATGAAATCCTCAGATTTACCTTTTAGAAAGTCTGCTCCGTCAGCAACTAGTTTCAATTGTGTTCTCATACATCTGGATGGGGTCAGCTGGTGAGAAATGGGCAGAAAAGATTCAGTACCCCTAGTTTGAAAGAGCCTGGCTACACTACACCAATTGTGTTAATATAAGTGAGAAATGCTGCTAAGCAAGGGGAAAGCAAGAAGCCAATATTCTGGTGGAGAAAGAAAACATAACTGATACATACAAATAACAATATCAAATATCCAAGAAGGGAAAGGAGTCCAAACTCTAACCCTGCAACATGAAGGAAGAAGTTCACCCCAACTGGGGTGATCAAAGGAGGCTGCTGGAAGGTGTGGTATTTGAAAGGGGTGGTAAAGGATGTCCAGGACCTTCAAAAGGCAATGGCAAGAGGGAGAGTGGGTGCAGGCACGAAGTCAGCTGGAAGACATGGCATGGAGAGCCTGTCGTCGGTCGGAAAGCAAGATGCACAATCTGGAGCAGATACTGGTTACAACAATGTGTTCCCCAAGCTCGATCTTTCCTAATACTTGGCACAATAAATAAGCGCTTTCTGGTCTATCGTCTGGTTGTTCCACAATGGACCCAGCTCTATCCCTAACAGCCTTTAGTGCCTACATTCCAGTAAATATTCAGCAAGCCTCTGTTGGATGAGTAAGTGAATTTGCGAAATAAAAATATAAATAAAAATAGATAAATAAAAATGCAAAGCACTTAATACATGAATTACACAAAATAGGTAGTTAATGGTAGCTATTATTAATAATAACCATTGTCATGTATTGGGGGAATTGGCAGAGAAACACTGATGCTTTGGGGAAATTGACTAATGACATACCCTCAAATATTTTGTTTATATTATATCATTACTCCTTGATTATTTTCTGCTTATACCACAAACTTAAAATCTCTAGTTAAGGTATTTAAAATCCTTCATTCTTTAATTCCACCTTAACTTTTCAAGATTCACTCTCTGGAAGATGTATTCCACCTTTATTTCTAACCCCAGGACAGCCTGGCCCGGATTGCAGACTCTGCCCTAGGGGGGGTGGGGGGAGGGGAAGCATTAAATAAATAATAATAACAATATCCAGCATTTGGCTCATGCCCCTGAACTATGCTAAACAGATTACTCATTAACAACCTACCTGTGAGTATTATTCTTATTCCTATTTCCCAGAGTGCCTGCCTTTCCCTAGGTCAGAGTTCCTATTATAGTGCTTGGAGCCATCTGCATAACCACACATTATTTTCCCTCTTATCACCGGCCAGAGCTTCCTTGAAAGCTAAATTTTGTATCCAAAATTTGGATTTTATTCTGTAGGCAACTATAAATCAGGCCTTAGCTTAGAACCAGGATTCCTCCTGACTGTATTCAGAGATTGGCTCCGGAACACTTTTCTCGGCAAAACAGGGTGCATTTCAACAAAGCTAGATAAACCTTGGGATTTCATTGGAAAATGATCCCAGAAAAGTGTCCTTTACTTGGTAAGAAGTGGGTGAACAAATGTGGGCGAAAAACATGGACGAGCTAAGGGGGATTTGAGCAAGTAAATGCACAAACGTTTAAGCTTTTATCAAGCACCGCCTATTCCATGAAAGTATTGTTCTGGGTACTAGCCAGTATAGTAGCCTGTAAATCTCAATAAATTTAGTCCTGCCTTCAGTGAGCTGGTCTCATGAGGCAGGTAAAGCTCACACACTTTACACTCAAAGAGAGGTTCACAGAAGCCAAACAAGCCTAGCTGAAAAGTGCTGAGTTCATGCCGATGGCAGGTAGCTGGAGGACTTGAAGGGCTGGAGGGTCAGACCTCAGCCCTGAGGCTCTTTCTGCCTGTGCAGTCTGTTAAGTACTAATTGAAGATAAAGAGGCCTTTATCACCTGCTAACTAGCAATCTGCATACCTATTCATATTAACTTCTCCCTGGAACCAGAAATCTCTGGTTCCAAATATTTCCCTCTAACCAACCTAGACTTGTGCTTTAAATTAACCTTAACTATTCCAAACTGGCTTCACCTCTTTACGATAGTGGCCTTGCTAGGTGTAAAACTTGGATAGACAAGATGATCAGCTGTTGTTGTTGTGTGTTTTTGTTTTTGTTTTTTTGTTTTTCCCCTTCCTGGTGGCTCAAAGGGTTAGGACGCAGCACTGCAAGCTTGCCTCATTCACTTCAGTGCGAGTTCGATCCACCACCATCCCTCCCCGCCCGCCCCGGAGGGGACCACAGGGCGCCGCAGACATCTCCGGACCCGCCAGCTGCTCCCCTCAGCAGTGTATTTTGTGGATCTCCCTGTTCTGCTCCCATTCTATCTCTTTTGCCTCCTTTCACCTCCCCTGCACCTCTGGCTTGTACCCCAGTTATGTATGCATAAATAAATAATCTTAAAAAAAAAAAAGGAAAGGAAGAAATCACAATAGAAAAAAAGTAAGCTCAACTATTTTTTTGCCCATCTAAGTGCAAAAGTTATAATAAAGTGAATAAATATAAACAGAGTACTACTATAGAAAGACAAATCCTGCATAACCCACCCTCCAAGGAAACTATGTTAGCAACATGATATCACTTCTGACTTCTAATTTTTAGACTGATGAGAGAGCAAGAAAAGAGCCCTATTTTTCTCATCAAGTCCCACATCTGTAGGTAATAGTTTCCTCCCATTTATTTATACATTTACTTATTTATTGCTATTATAATAATACAGTATTTAACATTCTTTTCATACTTGTGTACAACACTGAGCTAGTTTCTTAAAAGAATTGCTCTAAAAACACCCACATTTTTATTTGAATCAATGTTGAAATCATTCTAGGTAGACAAAAAGGCTTTCTTCATCATACCACATCAGGTATTCACTTGAGTCAGTTTTAGCTGAGACCTGTCAACTCAGTATGGACTGGCAAAAGTAGGTATTGGTCATTTAATGAAAATTCTTGTTGCTGTGGCCCTAAAAAGTCAAAAGCAATAAGATACCCACATATTTTCATAGAACAAGAAAACATGAGGATGTACCTTTTTTTTTTTTTTAAGATTTATTTATTCATTCATATAGAACTGGGTACAGGCCAGAGATGCGAAGGGTGAGAAGGTTCACCAGAGACAGAGTAGGGAGCAGAACAGGCAGATTGACGAAGTACACTGCTGAGGGGAGCAGCGGGTGGGTCAGGAGAGGTCTGCCTCGCCATGTGGTCACCCCCAGGACAGGTGGGAATCAAACTCATGGGGAAGTGGCTTAAGCTTCTTAGTGCTGTGCTTTAACCCGCTGCGCCACAAGGGAGGGCCCCATGTACCTATTTTTAAGCCCTTGACAAAATAAAACGAAAAACAGTATATTAATGGTGTGATTTTATAGCTGTAACATTTAGATTCAGATTGTGGGGATATTAATTTGAATCCAAGCATCACATTCAGAAGGAACCAGGGAAGACTTGGCAATACCTGTAGTTGTAGGCAGGAAACGGAAGAAGAAAAAGACCTAGATGAAAGGAGAAATGTTTTTCTATGAGAAATGATAACA
Source organism: Condylura cristata (assembly GCF_000260355.1). Classification (NCBI taxonomy): domain Eukaryota; kingdom Metazoa; phylum Chordata; class Mammalia; order Eulipotyphla; family Talpidae; genus Condylura; species Condylura cristata. The sequence goes on along the minus strand of NW_004567104.1, from coordinate 18,310,404 downwards.
CCCTACTTTGGAAAGATTAATTTGGAAATTCTCTAGTGTTCAGTAAGAAATTTTACAGTGCTTGAAAATCTTATCTTGGGGGCCACTACATGGAATACATTGTTATCAGACAAAATAAGTACTTCTGTGGTTAGGTAAGACAGGGCTAGAAACTCTGAAGGGCAGCTTTTCTCTGGGATACACACTTGCTTCTAACACAAGAGTTGGTGGCTGCATGCCACCGACATTCAATAGCCACATGGAAACTCCTACACCCAGGGTCACCTAACAGCAGGAAGGAGGGCACTCTGCACTGTGGATTCTATCAAAAGACCTGGGCTTGGGTGAAGGCTCAAATGCTGACTGGCATCTCAACATAACTAAATCCTTACTCCTTTCCTTGTAAGTGAAGGCATCAACAGAATACTTTCTGAGGGATTTTTCAGCTCTGAAAACTCTCAGCTTCTCAGTGAGCTAAAAGTTACTGATTCTCAAATGTTGGTGTATATTAGGCTGACCTGAAAAGCTAATTAAGAACACAGAGGATGGGACCTGGCACTGGTATGTTTATCAAGTTCCTTGGGATTCAATCCTAATAAAGATTGAGAATCCCTGATTTTGGGGTGGGTTAGGGGGGAGGAAAAAGGAGGGTGAATCAAGCAGTTTTGTTTATTTTAAATATTTATCTGTTGTGAAAATTAGTGGTATGATACACTAACGTGTTAAGTGCTATTAAAGTAGCATCATTATTATTAGAGACTTATAATTCAATCACTTTACTCTAGAAAGCTAAATTCTTAATTATGGTCATGTCTTTGCCCACAGGAAAAATATGTCCCCTGTGTTGGGATTGAAGGTGCCCAAAGTAAATCACCTCAAAATCCTCAAAAATGATGCCCTTAAGATGTTCCTCACTGGCATGCTGTGTTTTAAGCTAAGAGCAACAAAGTCTATTGGGTTCCAGAAAATCTGCTATTCTTGCCTAAATTCTTTGCCCTTCCCTAATCAAAGAAGCTATTGCATGATCTAGCTTTCCCTGCCCTAACCAGAGAATCAATATCTTCTTCCACTTCTATGAACTAGAATAGCATGTTTGGGCATCTCTGTGGTTGTAGTTTTATTAGTGATCTTTTCTTCTTTAGTTAAGAACCTCATCTTCTATAGTGATGGCACACAGGTGATTTGGTGATGGGACGCCCACGGGATTACAACTGAGATGGAAAAAGGCACAAAATGATGTAAAAATAAACTATTATATTAACAACAACAAAAAGAACCTCATCTTTACTCTCAATGTAATGTGCTGGTCACATGAAATCTCTTTCTTCCCTTGATGCCCCAGTTCCTAAAGTCAAAATAAACAGCCTGGGCCCACTCTCATTCTTTAGACTTTACAGATTTGTAAATTCTCAATATGTATGTACATAAATTGAGTCTTCCTTCACTAAACAGTCTGGTAACACTTTGATTATCCATCCAGTCCACAGGAAACAAGAAATGGGTACAGGATGACTTCCTTGGTACCCCAACAAGAAAATCCACTCCAGCGGACAGTGCTGCCACCTGCCTTTGGGACCCTGGAGGAGTGCTCAGACACTATCTCCTGGTTTCAGGTGCATTCATTGCAAGTCTCTCTAGAGCTAAGAATATTAATACTTCTCTCCCATCAACATCTCACGTCTAAGTTTTCAAAGCACTTGCAGATTCATTTCATTTGATTTCACACTCATACAGTAGAGTAGCAGGACAAGTATCACCACTGTATCCACTTGGAGATGCCAATTTCCAAGGGTTCCAAATGGACTGTACACCCACTGAGGGTAAGAAAAGATGTCTTGTTCACTATTGTGTCCTAATCATCTGGAAGAGCTAGACATTCTAGAGCAGGTTTTCATGCGGATTAAATATGGACACTAGTTTCAGCCACATTCTTTAGAAATGAGGTGTGAGCTTGATCTGTCTGGTATGTTCATTGTTGTTTCCCAAATACCTACAACACTGTCTTTCACATATGAGATACTAGGGAATTTTTTTTTTGGTTGACTGTGTGTGAAAAAGTAAATGGCCGATTTTTATGTTCTTAGTCATACTTTCTGAATTTTTACCACTATAGATGCATCATTTTTGTAATAAAGGGGAAAAAGGAAACAAAAACTGAAAGGAAATAGTTAAAAATTCTAATAATGAGGTGGTGAGGATATGGGTTATATTTCTTCTTTTTTCTCTATTTTGCAATGGTCTTAAATTATTTACATTATTTACTCAACAGAAACAGAATTACCAGAAACTTGCAAGAATTGGCATTTGCTATGCAGGCTGAGATACAGCCTGCAAAGTCAAATATTTGTCAGTAACTTGAAACATACACTAAATGTCAAATTTTGAAAAAGGAAACTTTTACAAGTTATCAGAAAATCCCAGGAATTTTTAGCTATGGGCACCAAAATATACCCAGAGAATTCCTGGTGGAGAAGGAAAAAGGACAGAGGCCAAGTTGGGAACTGCTCTGGAATCCTTAGTATTCCGGTAGAACCTCTGTGGCAGGAATGATTGATGGATGATATATAATTAATTTCACTTGACATGCATAAAGGAAAAATTTCCCTGAGCCACTGTAACCTGAGCTAATGAAACCCTATTTAGCCAAGGGTGTGTATTTAGACTGGATCTTACCTTAGTGACTTAGCCATTAGTAGGAATTCATTGTTTACCTTTGGGATTCTTATCAGTACTTACACTCTGTTTGCATGTGATTTTCACCTGATTGCTCAACATGCTCAGCTTTATATGATTTGGGAATAAGTGAAAACAGTACAAGATCACAAAAAAAACTAATCTCAACTATCTAATCATCTTAAAATTTTATAATTTTTCTCTTCTCTTTCAGAATGAACTTGTAGTTTCTCTGAAAAGATCTCATAAACAAACAAGACACCTGTTTCAAGTTTTTTAAAATACTAGTTTCTTCTATGTCCTTTAAACTTTTTGGAGATTTCTGCTGGAACGTCCTCCATGTATTATTTCTCCATTCCCACTGAGGTAGCCAGTACCTTGGAGAAACACCCCTGGAGTCTGCTCTCCATGAGACCCAACCAACAATCCATACAGAAGGGAAAAAAAGAGATCTAAGGGTTCATAATGATTGTATGTGGCCCTCACTTGTTAAGCTTGGTCAGGGAGACAAGGGATCTGAACTGATTGTACTTTGCCCCGTGCAGACCTTGGGATAAGTCACCCAAATTTTAGGGGTCTCCACTTCCTCAGTTATTGAAGAACAGAATTGAAGTACATTCTGTTTGAGTTCTAAAATGGTTTGACTCAAAAGAAATACCTTGGACTACATGTCAGTTTGAATTAGTGTTTTTGTATTTCTAGGATAAATATTAAAGAGTGGAAGTTCCTGGTTGTTCATAAATCTATTTTTTTTATTAGTCTGTTTTTTTTTATTACAAAGTTTAATTTTACATCATTTTGCACATTTTTTTTTCCATCTCGATTGTAATCCCCGCGGGTTTCCCATCACCAAATCACCCCTGTGCCACCACCATAGACCCATGCATTTTGTTTGTAAATCTATTTTAAAATTTGGGGACACCTCTGTATTGTTTTCCAGAAGGTCTGGACCAGTCTATATTCCTACCAACAGAATACAAGGGCCTACCAACAGAATACAAGAGTTCCTGTTCCTTCATGTCTCAGCCAAGTTATGGAAACAACATACATCCCAAATGACAAATGAATAGATAAAGAATATGTGGTATATATACACAGTGAAATACTATGGGAAAAAATGGACTCGTACCATTTGTGACAACATAGATGGAATGGGAGAAGATTTTGCTGAGCAAAATAAGTTACAAGAACAAATACAAATACAGATGATTTCATTCATGTGGAGTATAAAAGAACAAAACAAAGGAACAGAAAAAACTAAACCAAATGAACCTTAGAAATCTGCAGCATTAAAACTTCTACATGGGGAAGGTGGAGTTTAGGAAGCAAAGTATGAAGTGACCCAATGGGCTTTGGTGGAGGACTAGGGCAAGGGTGGTGTGCTAACATACATCTGAAGGGCTGTGAACCAATATGCCTAAATCATGTACTGTATTGGAAATCAATGTCATCTCAGGGTTAAGTTTCATGGGAAATGTGTTATTCCCATTCAGTCCTACTGGAAAACTGAGAAGAGAGAGTGTGCATTCAACACTCTTTAAACACACTTAGAAATAAAAGGTCTTGATGCATCAGGTAAGTTGGCATTTGTCTTTCTCCTGTATGGTTGAAGCTATATTTTATTTCCATGGCAAGGAAACAAGCTTATGGTTGCGCCATGCGGAAGTGTTTGTGACTAATTAGCAGGCTGTGACAGCTGAACACCAAAAGGGTTGATTCTGTGAGCCCTGGATTTTGGCTGCCTTGAGAATGCCCCAAGCAGAAAGACCAACTAGAGGACTTCTGTGATGTCACCCAGAGCCTGGGGCGGGCTACAAGCCCCAGCACTGCCTACACTTATCCCCACCCAAAGGTATCTGTCCTTTGCCAGGTGTACTCACAGGGGTGGCACAGATCTGTGGTAGAGAAAGAGGGAGCACAGGGGGAACCACATGACAACTTGCTTTGATCTCCAGACTGCACAGGACTTTTTGATGTCTCCTGAGCACTCATGTCTACACAGAAAACCTTTGGGGCGAGCCTACATCCCTCCTGCACCTTCCTTGGGATCCTTGGCTCCCTGCTTTTGCTCCTGCTCTATTTTGGCTAACTCAGAGTGCAAAGAGGTGCACAGGGAAGGACCCTAGACTCCCCTTCTCTTTTCCACCTCCTTCTTGAACTTAATCCCACCTCACTCAAAACTGGGCCACTCTTTCCAAAGCATGGGTATCAAAATTCTAGGGTCCCCCTATTTCCTAGTAAATGAAATCCAAATTTCTTAGCCAATTTAAGTATTCTTTAACTAATTGTACCTCTACATTCTCCTTAACATATGCCAGCCATTCCAACTCAAATGGAAAATCTCTCCTAAACAGCTCAGGCTTACCCATCTGCATATTATGTCCCCTCTTTCCCCTCTCCGTCCAGCTCCATTTTTGCAGCGCTTACTCATCCTGCAAAGACCAGCTTGAATGATTCAACTCTTCTCTTGGGAAGTCTAACTAGCATCTCTTAGGCAAAAGTCTTTTGAACTCTCTTAACTTTCTGTTTGGAGGCATTCAGCACTTTTGAACTAAAATCACAATCTTTTTTAAAAATATATATTATTTTTTATTGGTATGTTTGGTTTACAGCATTGAGTAGATTTAGGGGTATAGTTCACACATTTTCAGATTTACATTACCAGATCACACCCATTCAGCAACACACCAGTAATCTTCCATGACCCATTGGGCCCCTGGCCCTAATAATCCCCTTCTCCCATCATGATTTATTTTTTTAAGGAACAATGAGCTATGAACAATTGCATTATTTTTATCTTTTTTTAATCGGTGGCAGAATATGTATGCTATCAAGAATAGAGATCAACCAGATACTACACAATTACACACCTCTGCTTGCTAAGACAAAAAGCAATTTAAATACTAGAAACTGGAAACCAGAAGTTAGAGATACATCCTTTTCCTTTTAAAGGGCAAGTTTCTTTCCAATAAACGATAAGCTGTTCTTCACAAATCACAATGTTGTCTAAGCCACTTTTTACTGTCTCAGACTCTTATGAAAAATTCAGGGCACTTACAGACCCTCTCCTTATAAAAATGTACTTGTATACATCAGGAAAAAGCATGTATTACAATTTTTAGTTTGATACTAATTTCAAACTTAAAAAATGTTGAAAACATAAGAATAGTTAAGAAATATCTCTATCACCTTTGTCCAAATTCACCTATACTTTATTATACTATACTTTATTTATACTATATTTTTTATCATTTGATCCCTATGGAGCCTCAATACTCATTTATTTTCATATTAATATATAAACACACATACATATATGTTTGTAGATATATAAATATATGTTTTTCTAATTGTAATATAAATTTTTCCCTGGATGATCAGAGAAGTAGTTGAGTACATCAAAGATTTGTACCCCTAGATTTGCCAAGTTTTCCTAAAAATAGGAATGTGCTTTTATATAATCACAGGATAGTTACCAACTTCATAAATAGGTGTATTTTCAACTAACCCACCATTCTGATTCCAATTTGTTGGTTTATCTAATATTATCTTTCATAGCATTATTTTTAATCTAGTACATGATCCAGTCTAGAGTCAGGTATTGCATGTAATTGCCATATCTTATAAGTCTTTTATCTGGAACCTTGCCAGTCTTTGTCTTTTTTTGTGAATTTGGCATTTTTGAGGACTAGAGATCCTCAAACCAGTTTTTTCATTGTTAGTTAAGTAGTACATTGTTCCTTGTTTATTTGAGGCTTCATCATGACTAGATTGAGGCTTTGAATTCTCATCTGTTTAGAGGATGCTCTGTCCTTCCCAGACTATGTCCTATTGTTCATTAGCAAGGATCATTTTGATCACCTAGTCAAAGTGCCCAGTTTCTGCACTGTATATTTACTACGCTTTATTCTCCCTTGCTGTTATTACATTGTGTACAGGAAGACACTTTAAGGCCATGCAAGAATCCTGTTCATGTTAAATTTACAAATTTAGGTATCATTGAATCAGAAGTCATTCAAAGATTTTTGCATGCTATTCATGTGCTGTGAGTTAGGAACATCGTGACACTCCTAAATCATATGCAGTGTGGTAAAGCAACATTACCTCAATAAAAAAATAATTTTTTTTAAAAGACACCAATTAATGTATTTGTCAATTTTCTCTAAGAGGGGCTGTGAGTTTACGGGAGTTTGTTGACACACAATTTCTTAGCACTATGCAGATTGTGGAGTCAGAAAAACTCCAACTTAGCAATTTTTTACCTAGGTGGTTGTGAGTACTAATTAAGGTCACAAACAGAATGTCCTAACAGAGTCCTTGGCATATGGCCTGTATTTGACCAATGTTAGTTCCTTTTCCCTCCTTATGAATCATTTAATGCTGCTGAATCATGCTAAATTCAGAATGCTCCTTAGACACTTTATGCTAAGTATCCAAAAGAAAGTAAGTTCCCTGTGAGGACACTCGCGGTCTTTGTTGAAGTCAAGATGTGTGGGGTTTAGGCAAACTTCTTAACCTCTCTGTGCTTCAATTTCTGCATCTTTAGGCAGGGGAAAGCCTACCACCTAACTCATAGTGTTGTGAAGGTTAAGTGGATTAGTACATGTAAGGTACCAGCACATGAGTAAGCATTATATTAATGTGAATGCTTTCATGGAGAGAATACAAGCCCTCTCAGAGCAAAGATTTTATCCCCACTAATATATCCCCCTAATGTATCCCACTACCTACATGATAGGCAAAAATACTCTGAGAAACAACTCAAAAATACCAAGAAATCAGAAAGGGCCTCAAGTTCACCAGCTGCCATAGGTTCCTCCTTGACTTGATGGCCACAACTGGTCAAGAGAATCTCTCAGTCCCTGGTCAGGACTGAACTCTGAAAAACACTCTGCTCTTAGTGACTCCTGGCAGGCTACTCTTCCGTTGAAGGCTTTGTTCTTTTACCACAGGACAGAAAAGTAAAGCCCAGAAGCACATGCAGTTAACTAGAGCAAGTTGAACAGTCTGGTTGGCAGAGAAGCTCCCCTGTCCACTCCCCCAGTTCACACCCCAACAGCTAGAGAAATAACCACCCTGCAGTGCTGTCTATCATCCTGCCTCTTTCTGGAACAGTTAGGCCTCTGGTTTAACTACCTTAATTGTAAAGTCAGGATTCCCAAGAAGCAGGTCACTTCAGAAGGTTGTGGGTTAGAAAATCCATACTGGAAGCATGCATTATCTGGAGACTGAATAAGCAGGCTGTCTCCTTCATATTGAGTTATATCCTTACAGGACTTGCAGGTGGAAACCAAGATTTGTAAAACTGGAGTTTCTCACCCCTTATCACAATTACTGAAAATGCAGATTCTATAGCCTTTCGAAAAATTAAAAATGTTAGGGGGGGGATTCAGTAAAAAGGTATAGGGGTGGATGGTAAGGTGGAATAAAGCAGAAATCTACCTTAGTTTTTTAAATTTATGAACTTTATATTTTAGACAAATTTCAGGTTCACAGCACATCTGAGTGGAAATTCCCCAAATACTTCCTTGTCCCACACCACTCACAATATGTTGTACAATAGACTTCCTGCACCAGTGGTCCATTTGTAAAAATCAATGAATCTATGATACAACATTATCACCCAATATTGGTACTGTACATTTTGTCCATTTCTTCACATTTGACAAGAGTAGAATGACACTTATCTGTCTCTGTACTATCATTGCCCCCCAAATTCTCTGTGCTTCACTTATTTGTTCCTCTCTAGCCCCTGGCAACTACTGATTTTAATATTGTTTACATGTTTTTGCTTTTTCCATAATGTTATGTAAATAGAATCATACAGTTGTCCTTTTGAATTGGTTTTGCTCACTTACTAATATCCACTTAAGATTCCTCTATATCTAATCATGCTTGATATTTCATTTCTTTGTAGTTCTGAGTAATATTCCATTGTAAAGGTATACCACAATTTCCTTATCTACTCACCTACTAAAGAACAATCTAGATGCTTCCAGGTTTCAGCAACAATAAATAAAGCTGCTATAAACATACAGGTTTAGGCTTTTGTCTGAACTTACGTTTTCACTATGTTAGGTAAATACCAAAGAGTGTCACTGCCAGAGTATGAAATAAGCATGTTTTGTTTTGTAAGAAACTGCCAGTCTATGGCCATTCCACCTTGAATAGCCCAAGCTTGTCTGTAAGAAACTGACCAACTGTTTCAAAGTAGGTCTACATTTTGCATTCCCACCAACAATGAATGAGAGTTCTTGTTGCCCCACCCAGCATTTTATGTTGATGGTGTTTTTGCTTTTTGACCATTCTCATTTTCATGTAGCGTATCCTTGGAATTTCCCTAATGGCATATGATGCTGAACATCTTTTCACCATCTATTTCTTTCCTTTGGTAAAGTAGCTATCTGTCCAAGGCTTTTGCTCATTTTCTAAGTGGTGTGTTTATTTTCTTATTGTTGCATTTTAAGAATTCTTTGTATGTTTAGGATATCAGTGCTTTATCAGATGTGCCTTCTGCAAATATTTAATCCCAGTCTGGGGCTTATCTTCTTATATCCTGGAAGAAATCTTTCTTTTTAACCAGTTCATTCATGCATGCAATAAAGTTTGAGGGTTACTGGAACTTGATGGGTGAGAAAATCTTTTCTTCAGTCATCAAAGTATAACAACCACTTTAATTTTGCTTGTAAACACAATCCTAAAAATAACAAAAGTTATAAATGTATAATGAATGTTATTTAAATATAATTTGTGAATACCGCAAAACATCTTTTTTTTTAAGGAAGAAATATTTATTTATAAGTTGGCTCTGCAAAGGGTATCTTACATAAAACAGAAGTGTGAAAGTTTGATCTAACAAAGAATTTTTTACTGTATCACAGAGTTTACTACATACCAGTTCTGTTCATAAATTTCCTCATTTCATCCTCATACTAGTGATGAATATATCATTATCATCGTTTTACTGATAAGTGAATTGAGAAATAGAGTGGTTAAAAGCTCGCCCAAGTTTACACAGCTGATAAGTGGCAGATCTGATTTGAAGCTGCATTTGACTCACTTCAGAATCCATATTCATTCAGGAGGCCATGCTGGCTGCCATATCACAAAAACATCTTTAGTGACTCTTGTCTACTTTATGACAGCATCAAAAAAAAGTCAGAAGACCTTGGGTTCTATAGGGATCTCTGCTTCTAATTAGCTAGATGACCTTGGGCAGATCTCTGCCCATCTCTAGACTCCATTTTCCTCAGGTCTAAAACAAAAATAATAAATTAGCTCAGCTTTAAATTTCATGCTGTTGTTCAGTCTTTTTCATCAAAACCAAAGCAAGGAGCATACTTCTATAAAGAGTAAACATGGGTGGGTAATAGTAACAAGAAATGTCTTTGATTTGGCATCCCCTAGATTTGGGCGGCAATCTTCAGAGTCGGGATTTAATGCAGATTTGAGTAATCTACATAGATTAAGCAAGGTTAGTTTCTACACCAAAGTACTAGTGTGGTCCGTAAAACAAATCCAGATTGATAATGGCTAAATTTAAATGAGAAAGTGTGTATGTATATATACACAATTATGAATAGGGCAGAACATAGGGAATTTCAGACTCAACAGAGTTTATGAATGAAAAGAAACAAAAATAGAAACCATCAAATAGCCAGATGGCTGCGTTTTCTATTTTTAACTATATCATGAGTTCTGTGGGAGTATGTCAATGAGTAGAACTAAGAAAACTGTTGTAACCTTAAGTATTTCTGTTTTTTAAACAAAGTGATATCACACAGGATTTCAAATAGCAGAGAAATTATATAATGAAATGAAAGAAGTGAATGTTTTCAAGTTCCTCAAGCCCAGCCTTTAATATTACACATTGATTCAAAGCACTAATCAGTCATTCTTTATGCTTAAAGCTGCAAGGACTGTAATATTTCCAAGAAATACCTAAATTAGTGAGTGAAGTTACCTTTTTTCCTCTCTCAAATTTCTACATTGAAACTTCGTTTCAAATATCCTAAAATAGTCATGGAGTAGCCACAAAATGTGGCAGAATAAACATGTCTGTGGGTCATTGGTGAGCCAAACTTTGTGAAACATCTAAGAAAATGTGTTTGGAAAGGACTGCACCGTTTAGAAGAATTTTAGAGTAACTCACGAATCAGCTATCCCAGTCAAAAGATTACTCACTTAAGAATGATATAATTACTTTCAGTTTGCTTAAAGCCAGGGAAAAGTTGACACAGCGATTAAAGGAAAATGGTGAAAAAAATAGAGTTACATTATACTGACTAAATTCAGGCTGTTCCAAGGAGTAGGCCCAAGGCTTATTTGAGGAAAGATTATCTTGACAAATTGGATAAACATTTTCTGCATGACAGGACGCTGATGGAGAGTCTGTTCTGCAAGCACACCTGGTGGTGGTTTGCTTAGTGTTTGACCAAGGTGTTCAGCTCGCCCGAGTTCTCCCAGGGGCTTTGTTTACCGTTTGGCAGGTAGAGGCAGAGCCAGGATAGGCCTTGGTAACGGTTGTTGGGCTCTGCAGATGTCTTACCCCACCCTAGTCCCACCCCCAGCTCCCCATTTGAACTAAAACAACTCTTGGCTAGACCAGTCCACAAAAGCCAACACCAGACTTTAACAAATAATTCATGCTTAAGGTGGCCTGTAGTTTAATGTCCCTGAGGCAAATAAAAATGGCAAATGCAAATAAATGTACCTATAATCCCTCCCCCTGCCTTGGCCTCCTTCCATGAAGAGGTCAGGTCCCATGCAGGGCATTGCAATGGATGCAGATCCTTCAGCACACAAATCATCCTGGTCCCAAGATGAAGAAGGTGTGAATCAAATGCTTTTCCCCTAAAGACCATGCTGTCCCTGGGTCCAAATGACTGGCAATATAGATATATTGATGGCCTCCTGTAAGGTCTTTGTGGATAATTCTCAAGTTACCTAAATGTCTGTGGGATGGCCCCCAAAAGTGACTTTGCGTTGGCATCCTTGAGAAGTAATCACTTTTGCAGCAATTTGCAAAGTAGCTCTCTAGGTAATTTCTATGCTGCTGTATCATTCAGGAAAGCACTAAGTGGGGAGCAGCAGAGCCAGAGGTGTCATTAGACAGTGTGGGGGGGTTGCTGCTACATTTGGGTTCCCAAAGTGAAATAAGCAGCCTCACCATTAGGATGACTTTTCATTTTTCTGAGTCAACATATTTTTTTAAAAAATTGCTTTCTGTCAATTAATTTAGGTTAATTTGTAGTTCATCCAGTGGTTCCAAGTAGAAAGATCTGATATTAGTGTGCAGAATCTGATGATTACAAATGACAATGGAGATAACAATGATTTTAATTTGGTAAGTCGATAAATCCTTGAGAAGTACATGAAGCATCATGGAATTCCACCCTCTAGCAGAACCCACTTTGTAATCCTAAAACTAAAACTTGCTGTATGGATTACAAATCTATACTGTTCCTCTCCAGTGTTAATGCTCCTTATTCCCACGGCTCTACTTTCTTCCCCCTGGCCATCTCCTTAGTTTCTTTTTTGACAAGTAAGCAAACCAAAGAATGTAAAATAAAATTTGGCGGGTGGGAGAGAGTCAGAATAATAAAATAGCTTGATTCAAAATCTTGTGATATTTAACATGTATCTACTGCATACTTGTACATATCTACTTTAATCCTTGTCTAATGAAAAGGGTATTCTTCACCTCACCTAAAGGTTGTGGAATCTTAAGTTTAAATGACATTATATGACAAGTTCATATTCATACCTAGAATGTCCAGAAATTAGCAACAGTTTGTTTCAGTGACTTTCCATCTGACTCTTTTTATAAGTTTCTAAATCTTGTGTCTTTTAAAAACTGATCAAATTTGATCATTTTTCCTCCTAGTATTTTGAGGCATAACAACAAAATATGTTTTAACCACATAAGTTAACTGTATCTTATTTTCTAAGCCTGACATTTGAAGTAAAATTTAAAATGTGTTTTTCTGGCAGGGATTTTTCTTTAATGGGGGCTATTTTGTTAATGAATCTGAGTTAAAATCCTGACTCTGATTCTGTGACTATGACTTGCTTATTCAGTGTCTGGTTGCCTCAGTTTCTGAATCCATAAAATGAAAATAAAAATATCTCCTAGGATGGTTAAAATATTACTCAAATTCTCATAAGAACGGAAAGCATAAAATACCTAGAAGCAAAGATGAGTCAAACACTACACGACATACACTTCAGCGACATCTTTAAAGACAGAGCACCCAATGCCACAATAGTGAAGGCAAAGGTAAATAGATGGGACTACATCAAGTTAAAGAGCTTCTGTACAGAAAAAGAGACATTACTAAAACAAACAGACAACCCACGAATTGGGAAAACATTTTCTCACACAAAAGTAGTGATAAAGGACTGATCACAAAAATATACGGAGAACTGATGAAACTCAACAAAAATAAAGTAAACCACCAAAAAATGGGCAGTAGAGCTAAAAAGACACCTCTCCAAAGAGGAAATGCAGATGGCCAACAGGCATATGAAAAAATGTTCAACATCACTCGTAATAAGGGAGATGCAAATTAAAACCACAATGAGATACCACCTCACCCCAGTGAGAATGGCACATCTTCAAACAACTAGCAACAACAGTTGTTGGCGAGGATGTGGAGAAAAAGGAACTCTTCTGCAGTGCTCGTGGGAATGCAAACTAGTACAACCACTATGGAAAAAACTGTTTGGAGGTTCCTCAAACTGCTAAACATGGAGCTTCCCTACGACCCAGCAATCCCACTCCTAGGTATCTATCCAAAAGACACAAAAACACTGATTGAAAAAGATAACTGCACCCCCATGTTTATTGCTGCTTTATTTACAATTGGAAAAACATGGAAGCAGCCCAAATGCTCAAAAGTAGATGACTGGATTAGAAAGATGTGGTACATATATACAAAGGAATATTACTCAGCAACCAAAAAAGAGAAACACATGTCTTTTGCAGCAACTTGGATGGAGCTGGAAAAGATCATGCTTAGTGAGATAAGCCAGAAAGAGAAAGAAACATACCGGATGGTTTCACTCATAGCAGGAGTATAATGGACCAGGCGAGAAAATAACAAAAATAATGAACAACCATATACCAGAGACATTCTGTGGGGGTGGAGTGGGGAATGGGATCAAAAACGGGGCGGGGGGGGAGAAGGCAGGGAAATGCATGGGACTATGGTGGTGGCACAGGGGTGATTTGGTGATGGGAAACCCACGGGGATTACAATCGAGATGGAAAAAAACAATGTGCAAAATGATGTAAAAATAAACTTTGTAATAAAAAACATACTCAAATTCTTCTTTTCTTACTCTTTAAAGTTTATCCGTCACTGTTAGTAGATCATGAATTCCTTTTAAGCATGCACCTTTTCATTATCATTGCGAATGCTTCACTCATTTTATCAGATTATGTCTATACTATTTGTTGAATAAATAATTTCTGTGATAGCACTCATCATATAGTAGCAAGTAATCTTGATATCATAGTACATAGTAATCTTTATACCATAGTAGAAAAAAATGGCTCAAATCAGAAATTTAGGCACTGTAAATGAGAATGGAAAGATTCACAATTATGATCCTAGCCTGTACAGGCAAAGAATTCTCTTTAACTAATAAGCAGATATACGAACAGGTGGCACTGCAGCTTGCTCCTCACAAAAACCAGGTCATACAGTGGAAGACTCGTCAAAATCATAAAAAAAAAAATTGAAATAACTCAATTTATCATTTTCAGATACTATGAGGAAACAGTTGAATAATTGGTTCTTGTCACTTTCTTATATAATTCATATGGTTGCAACTCCTACACTTCTCTTAATGTATCAAGACTGCATAGATACAGAAGAAGCCAAAGGAAAAGAGTTTTAACAAAAAATGAAGGCAAAGTATCTGTTTATACCTTACACCCAAGCAATACTGGGAATTATATTGTTTGTTGCGGTCAGTCTAGGTCCCAAAAAAGATCTGTTTTCAGAGTATGAAAGTGTTTAATGGTAGCCTTGAAGAGAAACTTTCCAAAAGAGGCACACAATTTGGGGAAATAATAATTTTTTTAAAGATTTATTTATTTGTGCATACAGAACTGGGGTACAGGCCAGAGACTCAGGGGCAGCAAGAGGCTTCACCAGAGACAGAGTGGGGAGCAGAACAGACAGATCGATGAAGTACACTGCTGAGGGGAGCAGCAGGCGGGCCAGGAGAGGTCTGCCATGCCATGTGGTCACCTCCAGGGGAGACGGGAATCAAACTCTTGCGGAAGTGGCTTTAGCTTCTCAGTGCTGTGCTTTTAACCCGCTGTGCCACCAGGGAGGGCCAATAATAATAATTTTTTTAAAGACTTATTTATTTATGCATACAAGAGCTGGAATATATACCAGAAGTGTAGGGAAGGGGGGCGGAGAGGATTCACCAGAGACAGAGTAGGAAACAGAACAGGCGGATCTATTGAAACGCTTTGCTGAGGGGAGCAGTGGATGAGTCAGGAGAGGTCTGCTGTATCATGTGGGTCACCTCCTTGGCCAGGGATTGAACTCATGCTACAGTGGTTGTGAATAGCTTCATAGTGCTGTGCTTAACCCCTAGCACCACCAGGGAGGGCCCAATAATACTAATCTTGAGGGAACAAAATGCCAAAAGATTTAGCTATGACAGTAGCTATCATGATAACCTTGGACCAATAACTTCAGTTATTAATTTTCATGATTATCTGTCTCATCAACTAGAAAATTAGAGGAGGATGGTGTATAGCTCTCTAAGTGAATTTCCAACTTTCGTGTCATATTTTTATGATACTATATTCCTATAGCTGAAGCTGCTGGAGAACATCACACAACTGTATTGCTAGTTGTGACCATAAATCATAAGGATTCCTTTATATCTTGTCATCTCTTTATGAGATCTTGAACTTCTCCCCATACTCTGGCCTCTCAAATTTACTCTCAGGCAAATAATTTATCTCATACTTCATGCTGTCCAATATGGTAGCCTCTACCCTCATGTGGTTATTTAAATTAAATTAAAACTTAAGTGCTTCAGCTGTCCTAGATATATTGTAAGTGCAAAGTAGCTACATATGTCTTACAGCTACCATATTGCACAGTGCTAATATAAAACATTTCCATCATCTCAGAAATTTCTATTAAATATAAAGAGTCTAGTGTAGAGGAATTCATTCACTTACTGAAACCAGACTCTTAACCCTGTCTGCAATATACTTATCCATCTTTTTTCCTCTGTCAATGAAAATAATTCCCCAGATCCTCTCAGAGAATTAACACTCACACTTGTCCTCTGAATTCCATTTTCCCTTTATATTTTAAGGGCCTAACTTTTTGGTATAGTTATTTTTCACCTTTAGAGTAGATTATTTGTATTGGCAAACAGACAGCTATATTAAATATTTTAAAATAGTACTAGTTTCCACTTTTAGGAAAACATAATACATGTACCTTTTCTTATCACCACAGATAGGTACAACTAAAATTCTAAACACTATATATAAATAAACATTAAAAGACTCCCGCAAAAAAATGGAAATAGACATACTACCTAGAGACCTTAGGAACCAAAGAAAAACACAATTGTAAATTCCCTAGATTTTCTATTCACATTATATATCTAAATGTGGAGGTGTAAATCCGCTGATAACGCGGATTTGTCAATGGATACAAACAGAAGAGCCCAAACAAAACCCAGCCAAAGATGCCAGAAAGGGGAAAACCAGCAAAACAGCACTTTTTTACAATGATGATTCTACTCCAGCCAAACACCACAGAAATTATAGATTGTACACTGAACCTTGAAAAAAAAAAAAAAAAGAGCAGGATTAAAATCATATAAAGTGTTCTCCAACCAAATGTAATCCAATTACAAGCCAGTAACAGGGAAATCTATAAGCATTTAGAAACTATGTAGCATGTTTCTAAACATCCCATGAATCAAAGAAGGGAAATCATAGAGAAAGAAATCTAAAGGAATTTTTTTTTAATATTGAACTGAATGAAAGTGAAAATACACTAAAATGTCTGTGATACAGGTAAAGCAGTGTTAAAAGGGAAATTTATAGCATTAAATTCATAGATTAGAAAAAAGAAATCTCAAATTAATAATCTAAGATGTCATTCAAGAATCTAGTAAAAAAAATATATACTTTTAAACTACTCTACCAGTGTCTAGAGTTATTTGTATTGTTATTATCCTTTTGTTGTCTCCAGAGTCTGCAGAGATAACACCTCTGTAATTTCACATCATAGTAATTTATGTCTCTTCTCTTTCTTCTTTGTCAGTCTTGCTAGAGGTTTTTCAATTTTATTGATCTTTTCAAATAAGCAGCTGTTTGTTTCATTGATTTTTTTCCCTCTATTTTTGTCTTTCTAATAACAATGGGTTCTACTCTTAGCTTTATTATTTTCTTCTTCAGGAAATAAATGTGACATAAATTTGACAAGTTAGTTAAATGAAATTTATCAAGTCCTCAAATAAT
This sequence comes from Condylura cristata, assembly GCF_000260355.1. Taxonomy (NCBI): domain Eukaryota; kingdom Metazoa; phylum Chordata; class Mammalia; order Eulipotyphla; family Talpidae; genus Condylura; species Condylura cristata. Next base: position 18,293,234 of record NW_004567104.1, on the reverse strand, counting down.
ATAATAAGTGCTCACCCAATGCATCATTTAACTATGAGGTACTTTCTGAGAAATGTGTCATAGATGAATTAGACATTGTATGTAAACTATATTTATATTTATACAAATCTGGATTATATAGCCTATTACTCACCTAAGTTATATGAGATAGCCCACTGGAACCACAATCATTTCTGTATTTCATCATATATGTGGCTCATTGTTGAGAGGTATATGAGTGTAGATCACTTAACTAGTTCTATTTAATCCTACTAAGGAAATTGAATTCATAATTTATAAAATTCCCAATAAGAAATTACCAATCTCGGTCAACTTCACTAGAGAATTCTACCAAACATTTAATTAATGAGAACAAATTCTGTACACTTCCTTCTAGAAAATAGAAGAGTAGAGGAAAGTTTAGAGTTTATTTTATGAGATGACTAGTAATCTTATATCAAAACTAGGAAAAAGTAGTACCAAAAAAATAATGATAAAATGGTACAGACTAATATTCCTAATGAGTATAGACACAAAATTCCTTAATAAACTACAAATAGAATCCAACAGTATATGAAAAGAAGTAAATATATGACCAAGTAGAGTTCGTTACAGTCACCTAACACAGGTTCAGTTTTCAAAACTCACTTGACAGAACTTGGTGATGGAAATCCTACCTTAAGCTATAAAGCAGGAAAAAGATAAAAAAGGAATCCAAAAGTAAAGAAGTAAAATTACCATTATTTAAAGACAACATTATAATACACATAGAAATTCCTCAAGCCTCAAATAAAAACTAATAAAAATCAATGTAGTGAAGTAGTAGGCTATCAAATGTTGTACAAAAATCTTGCATTCTCATATGTAAACAGTGAAATAGCAAAGAAGTCCCAAATATAGTAACCCCATTTTCAATTACATCATATATATTTGAATGCCTAAGTATAAACATAACAAAAGAGGTGAAAGACCTGTACAATGAAAACTTGAAGACATTGTTAAAAGAAATAGAAAAGAAATGAAATGATATTCCTGACTCATGGATTAGAAGAATTAACATTCTTAAAATGGTCATGTTTCAGAAAGTATTGTACAGATTCAATGCAATGTTTATCAAAGTTTCAATGACTTTCATCAAGGAAATAGAGCAAATATTACCAAAATTGACATGGAACCACAAAAGACCCAGAAACCAAAGCAATTCTAAACAATAAATTAATTAATTAAAGGTAGAAAGTATCACCCAGGTTTCAAACAGTACTACAAAGTTATAGTAATCAAAACATTATGGTATTAGAATAATAACAGACACACAGATCAATGGAATAGAATTGAGAGCCCAGAAATTAAACTACACTTACACGGCTGATTGATTTGTGACAGAAGCCAAAAGCACACATGGAAAAAAATAAAAGCATGTTTAATAAACAGTGTTGGACAAACTGCACAGCCCCATGTGATAGAATAAAGCTAGACCATACACAAAGATTAGCATAAAATGGATTAAAACTTTGGTTATAAGACCTGAATCCATAAAAAAAAATAGAAGAAAACAGATAAAACTGTCCATGACATTGACTTCAGGGATGTCTTTAGGGACTCCAATGAAAAGAAAACTAAAAGCAAAAATAAACAAATGGACTACATCAAATCGAATATCATCTTTGCAGAGAAAGAAACTAACAATAAAACAAACAGACCTGGCTAAAAGGGAGATAATATTCGCATATCATACATCAACAAGGGGCTGATATCAAGAACTACAAAGAATGTATATAACTTCATAACAAGAAAACATATAACCCAATTAAAGAATGAACAGAAGAGTTAAATGAAAGTGCTCCAAGAAGACATGCATATGGCCAACAGGTTTATGAATGTTCAACAACACTTACCATCATCAGGGAAATGCACTTCAAAACCATAGTGAGAGACCATATCATACCCTCTATGAGAATGGCCAATATAAAAAATTCCAGAAACCACAAATGCTGGTGAGAAGGTAGAATAAAAACAATCCTCAAGTACTGTTGGTGGGAATGTAGACTGATCTAGCCATTACGGAAAACAATATAATTTTGTCAAAATATTTTTTTTAAAAATTGATCTAACATATGATGCATCAATTCATTGCTAGATATCTACTTCAAAATGCAGAAACACTAATTTGAGGAGATGTGTGCACTTCTATGTTCACTGCATTGTTTATAATAATCAAGTTATGAAAACAACCTAAGTGCCTTATATCATATAAATAGATTAAGAAGTGATATAGGGCCCTCCCTGGTGGCACAGGGGGTTAAAGCACAGCACTGAGAAGCTAAAGCCACTTCAGCATGAGTTCAGTCCCCACCCGGGAGGTGATCCACATAGCTCGGCAGACCTCTCCTGACCCACCCGCTGTTCCCCTCAGCAGTGCACTTCGTCCATCTGCCTGTTCTACTCCCCACTCTGTATCTAGTGAATCCTCTTACCACCCCTTTGCCTCTGGCCTGTACCCCAGTTCTGTATGCATAAATAAATAAATCTTTAAAAAAAAAGTGATATATATACACACACACAAAATGAAATACTACTCAGATATTAAAAAAAAAAGATAAACTCTTGACATTTGTGAAGTCATAAGTGTGGCTCAACAAAATAAATGAGAAGTAGAAAAACCAGCTGATTTTATTCTTTGTAGAATATAAAGAAACAGAACACAGGAACTATGATAGAGGATGATGGTTGCTTTGGTGGTGGATATGGTGTGGTAACATATATCTGAAGAAGTGTGAATTATAACCCTAAATCATATGCAGTGTCATAAAATAATATTTATTTAACAAATACTATAATACTATAAAAAAAATCTGTTGAGGGGCCCTCCCTGGTAGCACAGCAGGTTAAAGCACAGCACTAAGAAGCTAAAGCCACTTCAGCATGAGTTCGATGCCTGACCCTGGAGATGACCCACATGGCATGGCAGATCTCTCCTGACCCACCCGCTGCTCCCCTCAGCAGTGCACTTCATCCATCTGCTTGTTCTGCTCCCCATTCTGTTTCTGGTGAATCCTCTCACCACCCCTGAGCCTCTGGCCTGTACCCTAGTTCTGTACGCATAAATAAATAAATCTTTAAAAAAAATCTGTTGATATACTCTACCATATTAATAGGTTAAAGGAGAAAAAGTCACATGATGACATCAATGAATAAAGAAAAATCATTTGCCAAATCGAACATCAAATTCTTGATAAAAGTTTCAAAAAATAAAGTTAGAGGAGAATTTTTCTTAACACGATAAAAGACATCTAACAAAAAACTACTGATGACACCACACTAATGGGGAAGTTCTGAATGCTTTTCTTCTAACATAAGGAATAAGAGAGGAATATCCACTATCACCACTCATATTCTACACAGTGTTAGAAATTTTAGCCAGTACAAACAGCAAAGATATGTAAATAACATGCATAGCAATCAGAAAGGAAAAAGTAAAACTGTAACGCTTTGAAGATGATTCTAGAACCAATAAGTGAGTTTGGCAAGATCATGAAAATCAGTTGCTTTCTTTATACTAACAACAAACACATGGATACCAAAATTAAAACTACAATACCATTTATGATTGTTCCAAAATACTTAAATCAAAGTATGTACGTATAATATTTGTGTACTGAAACTGCAAAATACTGATGAAACATATGAAAGAAAAATCTAAAGCAATGGAGAGGCATACTATGTTGATGGAGTAAAGATATTCAACATAACAAAGATGTTGATTCTCCAAAAATTTATATAAAAGATTAAGATAATTTCTATCAAAATCCCAACAAAATTTTATATTGCTAAACAGGCAAGATGATCCTAAAATGGACATGAAGAGGTATCACATCAAATTATATGGATACAGTCTCTAAATGCATGCCATCCAGATCTCCTATTAAGGGCCTCACTGATGACCTGAGGTTAAGTCTCAGTGCTGTCACCATTATGACCTGAGTTCGATCCCAGCCAGAGAGCTCACTCACATATGGGGCAGCAGATTTCTCCTATTTTGCCTGCTGCTCACCTCAGAGGTATATTTCAGTAAATCTGCCTGCTCTACTTCCCACTCTATCTCTGGTGAATGCTCTCACTCCCCACACCTCTGACCTCCACTCCAGTTCGTCCACAAAATAAATAAATATTTTTTAAGATCTCATATTCATATCAGTCCAAAAAGCAAGACAAAGATATTCATTCACTGCAACTCCCTGTGACTTTTCTACAGGCCAAGTGGCAAAGATTAATCATTCCGGTTCCTAATCAAAAGAAATTTCAGCATCGCAGAGCAGTAAAAGCTCTAGACCTTGAGGTAGCAAATTCAGTCCAATAGCTGAGCTTGGTTGGGCTATTCATTTAATCTTTCTTTTTCTTCCTCTCTAAAATGAGTAGTGTTATTACATAGCTATTGTGAACTCAAATGAGAAAATGAAAATACATTTTAAATACTATGTAGTTGTCGCTTGTTATTAATAAATTACAAATAACAAAACAAAATAATTAAAGGTTAGGTGATATTTAAGGACATGGATTTCCTGGAATTCCATACTGTGAGTATTTACACACACACACACCACAAAACACATACATTATTCTCACTGCAACTGTTTCTCCTCTTGACCATTATTTCTTATAAGCAAATGCTCTTAACATATGAAAACAAACCTTGGTTTACTTGGTCCCCACAGTGGAATAAACACAAAATAAGGAAATGAGAGAAAACAGATAATGTGTATTCCTCTTACATTGGTGAATATTAATGGAATACCTTGTAGGTATTTAGTATTAAATAATGCTGTGAGGACAGAGTTGAAGAAACACAATCTGTTCTCAAGGACTTCATAGCTTAGCAAAGGAGATGAGCCCTTATACCATAGTTTTTACAAATATGATACATGAACTATGAATCACACACCTAGTCTGGGGATGTGAAGAGCACAGGAGACTAGCCAGCCTGCAGGGAGGAGCTAAGATAAATGAAGGAGCAGCAGCTTGAAGGAACAAGGTATAGCAGGCAGCTCCACACCCCCTGTATTCCTCGCATCCGTACAGGGTCAAGAGGGAAGAAACTGATAACGAAAGCAGAAACACATCAAAGAAACTTACTGACCATGCTAAAACTGGGGCTTTACCTTCTCAACTACATGGAGTACTTTCAAAGTTGTGAACGATGAGCAATGTGGTCAAAGAGGTGCTCTAGCTGGATATCCTAATGACAGTGAAGATGATGGGTGTGAGCAGAGCAAGACTAGAGACACAGGTGCCTGGGGGAAAGGAAGATAGGTAGGAAGTGTCATAGTCATGGTCCAGGCAAAAGACAATGAAAGAAAGAAATTAGGCTGTATCATTCAAAAATACAAAAGGATAAAACTGATTAAGACATTACAGTTGATAGAACACGAGTATAGTAACATAAAATAAGTAAAGGAAATAGACCATGGTATCTCCTAAATTTCTGTCCTAGATAACCACTAGGTGCAGTCAGGTGTGGGAAAGTGGGGTGTTGAGAGAGCATTTGCATTTGAAAGAAGCCACTGGAAGGAATCAAGGAAATGAAGTGAACCATGCATTCAGGTGTGCTTAGACAAGTAAAGGCAGGAGAGTCCTCAGAGGTTTCTTCCGGTCAAAGTATTGGTGGGCCACTATTAATTCATAGATACACAGGAAACATTCAAATACTAGAATGCACCAGACGCTGATGGCAAATTAAAATCTTAACGTTTGTTCCCAAATGCTACCATTGAATTATCAAAACACGCCAATACCCGAGAGTGGCCCAAAAAAAGGTGACAACTCAGAACTGAAAGGGCCAAAGCAGAGTAAGGACAGAATGTGGTAAGTTGTTGTGCTCTTGCCTCATGTCTGCTTTTCAGAGCTGAGAGTAGTTTCACTCAGTTGACTGCCCTCCTCCTTTCTCAGCTGAATAAGGAACAAGGAAATACCACATATATGGTGTGACAGGATGCCAGTGGAGGAGCTTCAGTGTCACTTGTGTAAAATAAGCACAACACTTTTCTGCCAGGCCCTCATGGCCTCAGAGCCCTGTGACTTTCTGCCCCCTGACTACTTCCTCCTGTCATCATCCTAATCTCCCCTAGATCCCTGGCCCTATTTCTTGTACTCCAGTTCTGTCACCAATTGGGTATTTTATTGTGATTTTATTTAAGGAGTACAGACATAAAAGATCCTTTAAAAAGAAAAAGTGTCTCTCTTATTGTAGATGCCCCTTACCTCTCAAATAACTCCCACTTGTCCCCACGTACCAGGCAACTATGTGCTTTCCCTTGCTGTTTGCAGTCTTAGTCACAGCTTCATGGAAGGATTAGGTGCAAATGTCACTCTGCTGTTTCCTTCAGTAGATTATGCAAGTATAAGTTGGATTGTGTAAGTGCATATTAGCTCTTTCCCTCCAGCACTAATATAGCAAGCAGTGTTTGAATTTTTTTTTTTTCCCTTGCAGAGGGATAGAATGAGCAAGCAAAGAGTCATACCTTTCCCTTGGCAGGCAGAAATCTTGAACCGAGAAGGCTGCCCAACTGCCAATCCACGTATGGAATGTGTCCAATAACCTAAGGACTGAAATTCAGGATGGCCAGTAGCTGTTCTGGCAGGACTTATGGTTTCCTCCTTTATGCAGAACAGCCTTGAAAGGGTCCTTCTTGGTGCAGATATGGTAGTGAGCCTTTCTGTGCTCTGGAGGGAGAGTGCAAAGAACGCTTATATGAGAGATAAAAATAGTAATTAGTAAATAGACAAGACTGCGTCATCCTCCATGGCAGCCCAACTGAACTCATCTCAATTTTGTAGGAGCTTATCACTCAGACCCCAGTTCTTCTTCAGAATTGTGAAGACCAGAGGCCAGAAAGTGTGCACTAGGGACAAATGCTGGACTATCACTGATGAGCCGTAGCTGTAGATCTTGAGAGTGAGCCTTTAGGAACTTCTACAGCAATCTGAAAGGGTAAGTTTGTATCTAGTAATTAAAAGTACTAGATACAAAATTTCTAATAATTCATTTTTACTTTATTTTATGAAGCTATATATTGGCTGTGGATTTGAAAATTTTTTAAAGATCTGGATTCTCCATGGATTGTTTGAGAAACACTAGTGAAGGCACTACGGAATTCAGGTGTCCTTTCATCAACTATCAATAACTATTTAACAATTGTACAAAAAAAATGACTTTGCCTCCAAATGAATACAGATCACATCCATACGGGGGAAGTAGGTGCATTAAACCACATCACCTCACTTAACAAATTCAACTTTTCCCTATGCTAAAGCCGACAGACTGTTCTTTAATTTCTTCCCCCATTTAACATATCCAGCTGGACAAATTCCTGTGGATTCTCTTTCTAAAATGCACCTCACGTGTCCTCAACCTAACTTTTGCCAAATTTCAGATCTCCTAATCAAATTCTCTGTCTCCAAGTTTGGTATTTCCATGTTGCTACTAAAGAGATTTTTCTAGAATAAAGATATTATTCTTCTGCTTAGGGAAGAATGCATTGTTGCTTTGTAAAACAAATTCCAAGCTCTCTGTTGAATCTGCAAGTCTTTTCTAACTGGATCTAGACTACCCTGTGGTCTCATCTCTAGTCACCCTCCCCAAAACTCTGGGCCTCTTGCTTCTCCACAGCATACCAAGAAGCCTTGTTACATCTCCACTTTGGTTGCCATTGTCCCTCCCCTGGAGTGCCCCTTTGTCCTCTCTATCTCTTAATTCTATCCTGCTCAGCATATGTCACTAGCTGCATTTTTTCCAGCATTCCTCTTCTCCTACCAGAACTAAGTACTCTTTTATCTATTACTTTCTCTCACATTCTATTCATATTTATATGCCTATTTCATATAGTTTATTGGCTTACCTGTCTTGTCTCTACTTTCCCTGTTAGTATAAATGCCACACATTTATGAGTCATTCAATTCTCTATGTCAATCTTATCAATTGAGATAATCATTCATTCATTCAACACTGCCATGTGCCAAGCTTTCAAGATCTAGTGATGACTAATATAGACAAGGTCAGCAGCTACCATGGAGATTACATGTCAGTGCAGAAGGCCAAAAGAAACTTGCAAAACAGCAAATAAACAAGATGAAAGCATATTGAGATCTTTGTTGTGAAAGTTCTAAACAGACTGAAGGGAGAGAGTCTCTTTGGGAGAGGCTGTCCTTCACTTGAATAGCAAGAGGATCCTTTCTGAGAAGATGACACTTAAGCTGAGATATAGAAGATGAGAAAGGCAAAATGCAGAGAGGAACTGGATTATTTAAGGTACTGAAATAGGCCAATATGGCTGAAACACAGTGAGTAGAATTGAGTGGTTTGAAATGAAATTGAAAAAATTGGCCCCAGTATGTAGTAAATCATTAGGATGCAATAGGGGACTTAGATTGTACTCTGAGCTAGAAGTCATTGAAGTATTTTAAGCGGGGAGTTAGCTTAGTCCAAATAAAATTTTAAAACCTTTACTGTAATTCCTGTAGAGAGTAAATTAAAGAAGAGTAAAAGATAATGCAACAGATAAAACATCAGAGATACTGGTTGCTTGGATTAGGGGTATGAAGGTAAAGAGTAGGATGAAGAGAAGTAGAAATATTAAAAATATCACTTGGAAATCAAATTAAGAGAACTTGCAGAGTGAATTAATTTAGGATGATGCATGCTGGTGTTCTGGCTTGAGCCTGGGTTAGAAAATGGTGGTAATGATTGAACTGATAGTAGCTTGGAATGGGTTGGTGTGGGATATCTTGAGGAGATACCAAAAATCAACCACTTTATTTTGTTAGGAAATGTATATTAAACATCCAAGAGTAGCTGTCAAGAAATAGCAAAAAGGCTAAGTAATAGAAACAAAATAAAGGCTGAAAAATAGCTACACATTTACCAAGATTAGAATCAGTCAAATGTACCTGATTTATAAACAGTAAACTAAGCAGCCTCTTTTCCAGTATTGTGAATGAGCAATTTGTTTTAAAGATTTATTTATTTAGGCTTACAGAACTGGGGTACAGGCCAGAGGTGCAGAGAGGATTCACCAGAGACAGAGTGGGGAGCAGAACAGACAGATTGACGAAGTACACTGCTGAGGTGAGCAGCGGGCGGGCCAGGAGAGGTCTGCCATGCCATGTGGGTCACCTCGGGGAGGGCAGGGATTGAACTCATACTGAAAAGGCTTTAGCTTCTTAGTGCTGCTCTTTAACTGGCTGCACCACCAGGGAGGCCCCAAGCAATTGTTTTTTAATTGAAGTAACATTGATTTACCACACTATCTTTGTCTTAGTTATACCAGTTCACACCTCTACAAATGTATGTTGTCACACCATGTTAACGATTATTTGTCAGTCATAAATTAGAAAATAGGTACAAAAGATGAAGGAGGAGAAAAGTAACAGATTTAAAAGAAAAACAATCTATTGTTGTAAGAGATTTTTTTTCATCTCTTACAATCTCCAAGAAAAAGGAAAACAAAAAAAGCCTCTGTCCTGGGTTCTAATTAAGAATATTCAGTTTGGGTTCAGATGCTTACTCTACCATTTATAATTGTGCAAACTTGAATAGTTTCACTCAAACATTTGCATCCCAGTTTCTGATCTATTAAACATTCTAAAGAGGACCAACTTCTGAGTGTTATCATGAGTGTTTATTGAGTTATTATTTATAGCAAGTGCTCCCAAAACTGCCTGCCTGACACATAGAAATAGCTCATCAAAGTCTAGCTCTGACCTGAGCTCCTGCAAAGTATGTGTAACCCAGCAGTATTGAACAATTTCTAGCTATCCAAAAGAGCTGAGTTTTCTATCCCTTAGTCTCTTTCCAGTTTGGAGATAAGGAGACATATGTATTCCTAAAAGATACCACACTATGCAAAATTGTGCAGTAAAAATCTCAGAGCTTAAGGGACAATAGAGTTTAGTAGAACAACACTTAAACACATCTTCAGTGTTTAAAAATACAGGAATCAAAATATAAAATATTTGTTCTTCAAAGGGCAGTATCAACAGAGTAAAAAGTCAAACCACAGAACTGGAGAAATTACTTGCAAATAATACATCTGAGAAGGGCCCAATAACCAGAATAAATCAAGAGCATTCTTAACTCAACAATAAAAGCACAATCTCATTGAAAAATAGGCAAAAGACTTGAGAAGACATTTTTCCAAAGAAGAGATACAAATGACCAACAGCATGCTAAAAGATGATCTTCATTAGCCTTTGGGAAATGTAAATCAAAACTGTAATGAAATACAACTTCACTCCCCCTGGGATGGCCATAACTTGGGGACAGAGAAAATATCAAATTCCAAATGTCCAGCAACTAAAGAATACAATAAACAAAATGTGGGAGATCCATCGTGTGGAATATTACTTAACCATGAAAAGGAGTGAAGTGCTGACACATGCTACAACATGGATGAACATTAAAAACATTGTAGTAGATGAAAGAAGTTGGCTATATTTGTCCTCACGTTGTATAATTCAATTTATACAAAATAAAACTGGAATAAACAATAGAAAAAGGGCCAAATTGATTTCTTAGCATATGATATGAGAAACATATTTTATCTTTCTAAACTCATTAACCTTTATTAAAACTGTATAAGATATGTACTATTACTAGCTTCATGGTTTATTTTATTTGTTTTTAAATGAAGCACAAACCCAGGAGTTAAAGCTAAAATATTTGGATGCAGACATTTTTTCCATAACCACTCTATGACCCTGAGTTCAAAAATATACACTTTGATTTTTTTTAGAAGATCTTTGTGCTTGTAATTTCATCTCTAAGCAACACTGCCCAGACAAGTCATCCATTTGCAAGCACTGCCAGGACTGTGTCTTCTTTCCTTGTTTCTCACAGCCTTAAATGTCTGTTTTTTTAAGCAAGACAAGATTGGGTCCCACCTATCTATTTCTTTGTGTCCTTTACTTTACCTGTAAAGTAGGTACAAATAAGCCTAATTTTAGCAGTGCTATAAGTATACAAAATAAAGCATATAAGTTTCTAACACAGTGTCTGGAATCTCCTAGATGAGAAATAAATAAAGGTTTTTCCTGTAATATCCATCACCTTTCCGCCCACCTGGTTACAGGTCTTCTCTGCTAGCGTAGTACATAGCACTTATAGGGAATCAGAGAGCTAGAGGTTTGCTTTGGTTGGCTTTCAATTTAATCAACTTTATACTATCTTCTGGTTTCTCCTAGCTAGAAAAGAAATTAATGTGTGTTCATTTTTTTTTAAAAGATTTATTTGTTTATGCATACAGAGCTAGAGGTGCAAGGGCAGTAAGAGGATTCACCAGAGTAAGGGGAAGAACAGGCTGACTGACAAAGTACACTGCTGAAGGGAGCAGCGGGCAGGTCAGGAGGGGTCTGTCGTGCCATGTGGGTCACCTCCGGGGCAGTGATCAAACTCACGCTAAAGTGGCTTTGTAACAGATACAGGTTTCATGGACTCCGCACCCCCCCTCCAGATACTGGAACTACAAATCCTATCAATGCCAATGAGAAACTCGCTGTGACGTGAGGGTGGAGCTGAGCAACCAGGTTGGGATAAAACCCGACATGTGGGCTCTGGGGGTCTCTTGGCCTGGAGCTTCATGGCTGGTCATTTGGCTCTCAATCAGTTTTCAGTGGGCTCTTGGAGTCCAGGTCAGCAGAACTGGTAGGATATTCTAGCATTTCTCTTGTATTTCTCTCTCTCTTCCCTGGGTTGTTCCTTTACCTTTCTCCTTGTAAATAAATCCATTATTGAACCTTTTGGTGTGTGTCCACAGCACAATTGATCTTAAGCGCGCAGGTGAGGACCCACAGACAGGCAACCCTATTCACATTGGGGTGCCCTGTAAGAGCTTTAGCTTCTCAGTGCTGTGCTTTAACCCACTGTGCCACCAGGGAGGGCCCAATGTGTGTTTATTTATTTGTTTTTTAAGATTTATTTATTTGTGCATACAGAACTGGGGTACAGACCAGAGGTGCAGGGGCGGTGAGAGGATTC